>NW_007057556.1:4451-5333 GCF_000164805.1 Carlito syrichta | reverse complement strand
AGTATTGATAGCTTTCATTATGGATGTCCTATCCTAAGGACTTTATTTACCCATCTAAGCTGATGCTCAAAAATATCTTGTGACATTAATCTTTTCTTCACCATTTTGGAGGTTTAGGAAGGTTAAAATTAATCTAAGGTGATAGAGGCAGCAGAGCTGGGCTCAACCATCCACATGACTCAGTCCAAAGTGTTTATCACCAGAGTTTTTCTGTGAACTCTTGAGGGAATCCTGAGTATCTGGGAAAGGTCTTCAGTTCCTGTATGCACAGCCTCTGTCCCTACAGAGGCTTCTCTGGTGATCAACTTCTCCTCTCTTCACTCATCTCTATGACAATTGTGTTGCCTAGAGAAGGAAGTTTGAGATGGCTCTCCATTGTGAGCCCAATTGTTACTCATTGCTGTGGATGTTGGTAGACACGGGGGCAGGCCTGGTTCTGGGGGATGGGTGAGCTGTGGTCACTTGGCAAGATGGCTTTAGAAGTCAGTGGGGCAGGGGGGAAGGTGCATCCTCATTTGTTGTAAAGAGCTTGGGACCTGAAGACAGAACACCATGGTTTGAGCCTTCATTCATCTGCTAGCTGCATGATCCTGAGAAAATTATCTAGCCCCTTTAAGCCTCAATTACACAGCAGTGAAGAATACCTGTCTTGGCTTCCTCTCTGGATGATTATGAAAATCAAATGACAATCTTGAAAGAAATTGCTTTGTGAATAGTAAAGTTTTACAAAATGTTGGTTATTTTTATCAAGATGATAAGTAGGGTGATCTCCCCCAGGGAGAAAAATGCCATGAGAAAGAAGATAATGCAAAACAAAGTGGGAGGAGATAGGTTTCTGAAAGATGTTTGAAATGTGGAGTTTCATTGTTGTTGTTGGGATGG
>NW_007057556.1:0-821 GCF_000164805.1 Carlito syrichta | reverse complement strand
CTGCAATCCCACCACTTTGGGAGGCCCGAGTTGAGTGAATTGCCTGAGACCACGGGTTTGAGATCCACCTGGGCAACTTGGCAAGACCTCATCTCTACAATAAAG
This sequence comes from Carlito syrichta, assembly GCF_000164805.1. Classification (NCBI taxonomy): domain Eukaryota; kingdom Metazoa; phylum Chordata; class Mammalia; order Primates; family Tarsiidae; genus Carlito; species Carlito syrichta. The sequence goes on along the minus strand of NW_007057556.1, from coordinate 716 downwards.
CCAAAATTAGCTGGGCATGGTAGCATGCACCTGTAGTTCCAGCTACTTGGAAGGCTGAGGCAGAAGGATCACTGGAGTCCACCAGGTCAATGCTGGTGTTGCTGTGAGCATGCCACTGCACTCCAGCCTGGATGATGGAGTGAGACACCAACTCAAAAAAAAAAAAATTCAGTGGTTAAGAGTTTAATATTTAGGGTAAATATATGATAAATAAACGTTTATATATGTGTGTGTCTATCTGTCTATCTTATATCATCTATCTATCATCATCACCTATCTTCAGATAAATCACTTGAAACTCCAACTTGAAGATTCACATGAGTGAATTTCAGTTGTTACACAATTTCAAATGTCTTACTTGAATCCATTGTTGGTATTGTCCAAGACCACACAACTAGTCTGTAGTGGAGCTAGGAGTAGATTTCTTGTCTCTTAATATCCAATATAATCATTATCTGCAGAGTGGGGGATGGCAATTGACTAGATTAAGGTGGTGGAGTCAGAGTTTCTTGTCCTGAGTTCTCCCTTTTTCTGACATTTCTTCTTTCTCTCTCTACATTCCTCATTTCTTGAGGAGTCTTTTCAAAGGGGGTATTATCAGGAGTTCACTAGTTACCTTCAGGGTGACCTTGGGTGAAGACTTTACCCCTTAAGCCCTTGGTTTTATCATCTGTATCATGGAAGAAATTAATGTATGTCTCATTCTATTTTTGTGC
>NW_007057555.1:0-761 GCF_000164805.1 Carlito syrichta | reverse complement strand
TTCAGTTCCATCCATGTTGCTGCAAAAGACATGATTCATTCTTTTTTTTATGGCTGAGTAATATGCATGGGATGTGTGTGTGTGTGTGTGTACCATACTTGCCTTTATATGATCATCCCATTTTATGGGCACTTAGGTTGATTCTATGACTACTGTCAATAGTGCTACAATTAACATACAAATGCAGGTATCTTTTCTTTCATCCTTCTATCTTTTCTCTCTTGTCATGATTTTTTTTTTTTTTTTTTTTTTTCTGAGGCACATGGGGGACTGGAAAGTGAGAAAGCAGGATTTACTGAGAGGACAGAAAAGCTCCCACAGTGGGAAGGAACACGGCAGGGTTGCCTAGTTATCTTTTCTATAGAATGATTTCCTTTTCTTTGTGTAGATACCCAGTAGTGAGATTGCTGGATTGAATGATGGTTCTATTTTTAGTTTTTTGAGAAATCTCCATACTGTTTTCCATAGAGGTAGTACTAATTAATATTTTCACCAACAGTGGATTCGTGTTCCTTTCTCTCAACTTTCTTGCTCCTATCTATCTATCTTTTTTACTTTTTAATAGCCATTCTGACTAGTGTAAAATAGGATCTCATTTTGATTTTAATTTGCATTTCTCTGAGAATTAGTAATATTGAGAATTTTTTGCATATTTGTTGGCCACATATGTATTCTGATATGTGTTTATGTTCTTTGCCCATTTTTAATGGGGTTATTTGCTTTTTTCTTATAGAGTTGTTTGAGTTCCTTGTAGATCTGGA
>NW_007057554.1:30123-47210 GCF_000164805.1 Carlito syrichta | reverse complement strand
CTGTTAGGTTGTCAATTTCTGTTCCTTTCATTTCTCATGTGTGTTGTAGGGATATAAATTCCCTCTATTACAGCTTTAAGGCATCCCAGAGATTTGGTAAGATGTTTCTTTATTTTCATTTGTTTCCAGGTATCTTTTGATCTCTATTTTGATGTCATCATTGACCCAGGAGTTATTTAGCATCATGCTGTTTAGTGTCCATGTCTTTGTGGGTTTGGGGGGACTTTGTTGGTGTCAATGTTTATTTTTATTCCACTGTGGTCCGAGAAGGTGCATGGTAGAATTTCAGTCCTTTTAAATTTGCTTATACTTGATTTGTGCCCAATTATGTGGTCGATCTTAGAATATGTTCCATGTGGTGATGAGTAGAATGTGTATTCTGTGGTCTTTGGATGGAGTGTTCTATAGGTATCAATTAAGTCCATTTGGTCCAGAGTCTCATTGAGGTTCCGGATCTCCTTGCTGATTTTTTGTCCTGATGATCTGTCTAAGGTTGTGAGTGGTGTATTAAAGTCCCCAGTTATTATGGTGTTAGAGTCAATGTCTTTCTTTAGTTTTCCTAGAAGTTGCTTTATGAATGTTGGTGCGCCTATGTTGGGTGCATATATGTTTAGGATAGATATTTCTTGTTGATGGAGTGAACCTTTTATCATTATGTAGTGGCCCTCTGTATCTTTTTTAATTTTTGATAGCTTAAATGGTATTTTGTCTGAAATTAGGATCGCGACTCCTCCTTTCTTTTGTGTTCCATTCGCCTGAAAATTTGTTTCCCATCCTCTTACTTTGAGTCTGTGTATGTCCTTTCTAGTGAGATGGGTCTCTTGAAGGCAGTATATTGTTGCCTGGTGATATTTTATCCATTTTGTCATTCTATGTCTTTTCAGTGGTACGTTTAGTCCATTCACATTCAAACTAATTTATTGAAATGTGAGAGTTCGTCCCTATCATGGAGTTCTTATTGAGTTGTTGTTCTTCCACTTGGTTTTTTCTTTTTTCTTTTTTTTTTTTTTTTTTGTCTTTCTTTTGGTTTTGGGGTTGGTTCATGTATATTTTATTCTTTTCCCTGTACTCTTGTGAAGAACGTTGTTCTTTTTTCCTTTTCTTCTGTGTTTAGTACTTTCTTAAGTGTTTCATGTAGAGAAGGTTTTGTGGCTGCATAAGTTCTTAGGGATTGGATATCTGGGAAAGATTTTATTCTCCCTCACTGATGAAGCTTAGCTTGGCCGGGAAGGTTATTCTTGGTTGAAATTGTTTATCCTTTAGGACTTTGAAGATAGGGCTCCAAGCTCTCCTAGCCTGCAGGGTTTCTGCAGATAAATCTGCTGCTATTCTGATTGGTCTTCCATGGTGGGTGATCTGGCCTTTTTCTCTTGCTGCCTTTAGGATTTTTTCTTTTGTGCCTACTTTATTTAGGCGAATTATTATGTGTCTAGGAGTTGATCTTCCCATTTGTTGTCTTGCAGGGGTTCTCTGAATCTCTTGTGTTTGAATTTTTGTATCACTGATTAGATAAGGGAAATTTTCTTGAATGATCTCGTGAAAAGTTTGTTCCAATGTGGTCTCTGTTTCTCTTTCTGCCTCAGGGAGTCCGATTATTCTTAGGTTAGGCCTCTTGAGGTAGTCACTCATCTCTTGAAGGTTTTGTTCTGTCTTTTTTAGCTTATATTCTGTGTTTTTAAGAGTTTGGGTTATTTCTATATTTTGGTCCTCAAGCTCTGAGATTCTTTCTTCTGTTTGGGTAATTCTGCTTTCCATGCTTATCAATTTGTTATTTATTTCATTTACAGTATTCTTTATTACTGTTTATCTCAGATATCAGCTTCCTTTCCTAGTTTCTTCTTGTGTCTCCTCAATTCTTTTTAATCTCTCCATTATTGTTTTGATATCTACATTTGCATTTTGAGACCCTTCATTCTGGGGACTTTTCATTGTTTGTATTCCAAAGTCAGTTTTCTCAGTGTCTGCTCTCCCAGGCATCTGGGAGAGACCCATACTCTTCTTTTGGTTTTTCTTCATTTCTGTAGATTTTTCTCCCTCTCCCTCTTTCCCTCCCCCTCTTCAATTCTGTTTTTGAGGGAAGGTGGGGTTGCTTTTTTTCTCTTCTGCAATGACCTGTTCTTCCTTATGAGGGTCTTCTGGCTTTGTTCACTTTTCCCTCTGCTTTACAGTCTGTCTATTCAACAATTTGCATTCTTGGTCCCTAAATTTAAAAAGGGGGCATATAGAAGAGGAAAATAATGGAGGAAGGGGGGGTCAATAGGGAGTTAGAAAGAGAGAAGCGCGAGAGGGAAAACAGATATACATACCATCTATCAGGTGAGAACGAGACACAGGGCTGGGAAGAGGTGAAGAAAGACACGTAAGAAAGAGTACTGATAGTTACATAGTACTAAAGAGTACTGATAGCAACACAGAGACAGGGCAATAAAATCGAGAAACAGTGTAAGTCAGAAGGTAAACAACAAACGTGATCTAAACCAACAGTTACAATGATAAATCATAAGTCAAAATGAGCGAAAGAGAGAAGTGGCGAGAGGGATAACAGATATACATACCAGCTATCAGGTGAAAAACAGTCACAGGATCGGGAAGAAGTGAAGAAAGACACGTAAGAAAGATTGCCTAAGGAGTACTGATAGCTACACAGACACAGGTCAATAAAATCGAGAGACAGTGTAGGTCAGAAGGTCAACAACAGACGTGATCTAAACTAACAGTTACAATGATAAAATCATAAGTCAAAATAAGCGAAAGGGAGAAGTGCAGGAGGGAAAACAGATATACATACCAACTATCAGGTGAGAGAGAGACACAGGGCTGGGAAGAAGTGAAAAAAGACAGGTAAGAAAGATTCCCTAAAGAATACTGATAGCTAAACAGAGACAGGCCAAAAAAATCAAGAAACAGTATAAGTCAGAAGGTAAACACCAAACGTAATCTAGACCAACAGTTTCAATGATAAAATCATAAGTCAAAATAAGCGATCAGACTAGAGTCACTTCTGTGATCTCAGATTCCAGCCTCTCCCTTTTGTTTTTCGTTGCAGCATAGGGGTGGGGCTTTGTCTCCTGTTTCACACTGTTGCCTTAGGAGCTGAGGTAAAGTTTGTTGCTAGGTGGGCGGGGCAATGGAAGTCTCTGCCTGGAGAATGGCGAGGCAGTTTAAGCAGATCTGTTTTTCTCCGCTTGTCTGGGTCCTCTGGCTTGGGGTCTCACACTGAGTGCCTCAGCCAGGGTGGACCCGGAGTTCCAGAGCTCCAAAGTTCCAAAGGGCAGGCTGCAAATGGCGAGAGTGGCGCTGGGACCCTACAGAGTACTTCAGCCAGTAATGGAACTGGTGTCTCTGAGGGGCGGGCACTCAGAGCCTCCCTGTGCGACCGGCAGTGCCAGGTGCCGGGCCGGGGAGAGAGCTGAAGGGAGCAGGGACCCAAAACTTCCCCGCACGCTGCAATACCTGGCCTTAGGAAATGAGGTAAAGTTTGTTGATAGGTGGGCAGGGCAATGGAAGTCTCTGCCTGGAGAATGGCAAGGCAGTTTAAGCAGATCTGTTTTTCTCCGCTTGTCTGGGTCCTCTGGTTTGGGGTCTCATGCTGAGTGCCTCAGCCAGGGTGGACCCAGAGTTCCAGAGCTCCAAAGTTCCAAAGGGCAGGCTGTAAATGGTGAGAGTGGCGCTGGGACCCTACAGAGTACTTCAGCCAGAAATGGAACCGGTGTCTCTGAGGGGCGGGTGCCCAGAGCCTCCCTGTGTGACCGGCGGCTTGATGCCGGGTGCCCGGGCTGGAGACAATGCAGTCGGAGAGGGATCTGGAGGGGGCTGGGACCGGAGACTTCCACACACGAGTGGAACGGCAGCAGTGGGGGGAGGGGCGTGATATCTGGCCTTGTGTGGGACTGAAGTTCCCGGGCCTGACCCCAGAGCGGTTGGTGGTGGGCTGGGGGATGGGGGCAGCAAAGTAATAGCCTTTTTGGGAACTCACGTTCAGAGAATCTCACCAGTTCACCTATGCCGTCGCCATCTCGCCCTGTCTCCTGCCCTTGACTTTATCAGCACAAATCTTTGTCCTCATCAGCCCCATATAAGGAATCACCACAGGAAAACACAGGATTTGTTACTTTTTCAAGAAAATGATATCCAAGAAAAAAGAGGTCAGTGGTAGATTAAAAAGATGAGTGATTTTGAAATTAATGGGTAAATAATGAATTTTCAAGGGATAGGAAAAATTGAAAGATAGCCTTAGAAATGATAAATAGGATTCATCTGTTCTAATACTTAGCTAGCATAGGAAAGCAGTTTTCACTATAGTGCACTCAGAATGAACAGCAGTGAAGATACCCAAGTGGCAGCTATGTTGCCTATTCACATTATTTAAAGGGTAAATACAAAGTTATCCATCAACAAGAAATTAGATTATTAAATTCACAGGAGTTGTTCCTGCATTTGCTGCTCTTTTCTGGCTACATTCTTTTCCAAAAATATCTCTTCTAATCCCACAGCTTTAAACACCATCAATACACCAACTATTCTCAAATTTATTTATCCATCTCTGACTTCCTCCAGATCTGTGTGGTCCACTGTCTGCTTAATTACAATTCCCAGAGCAACCAACAAAAAGATAACTAAACTAACATACAAAAAAAGAAATGAAGAGGGCATCAAAATGGTAAAATAGGGGAAAAAACACAAAAGAGGGCAGAATTGGAGAAATTGAGGAACACAAATACTACAATAATATAATATGATTACTATATAATAACTTAATATATATTATATTATCAATCATATATAGTATATAATATAATTATACACTATATTATAATATTAAAACAAATTGAAAAATGACAAGTTTTTGCATATCAATAACTTTAAATGCAAATGAGTTAAACTCATCAATTAAAAGACAGATTTACAATGCAGATTAAGAAAGATGATTCAATCACATGTTATCACTCATACATGGGAACAAAAAAGTTTATCTCATGGAGTTAGACAGTCACCAGAGGCTGGGAAGGAGGAGGGATAAAAAGAGGTTGGTTTATGGGTACAAACATACAGTTAGATATAAAGAATAAGTTCTGATGTCCAATGGCACAGTAGGTTAACTCTAGTTGATGATAATTATATATTTCAAAATAGCTAAAAATAAATATTTGAAACATTCCCAACACAGATAAATGATGAATGTTTGAGGTAATGGATATCATAAATACCCTGATTTGATCATTACCCATTATGTACATTTATCAAAATGTCAGATGTACCCTAATAATATGTACAATTATTATGTATTATTCAAATTGAAAAAGAAAATACTCTCTCAAAAAAGAGAAATGATTCATTTGTATGCTGTCTACAGCATACTCAGTTTGGATCAAAGGACACAAATAGGCTGAAAGGAAAGGAAAAGGAAAATATATTCCATGCAAACACTAAACAAAAGAGAGCTTATGTGGCTATATTAATAACAAACAAAATAGATTTTAAGTCAAAAATTTTTATAAGATACAATAAAGGAAATTATATAATGACGAAAATATTAATCCATCAAGAAGATATAACAAATATAGACATATATGCACAAAGAAGCTCCAACATACATGAAGCAATTATTGACAGAATTGAAAAAAGAAACAGTTCTACAACAATATTTCACCACTCCATTTTCAGTAATGGATAGAAAATCTAGACAGAAGATCAATAAGGAAATAGAGGAATTGACACTATAAGTCAAATACCCAACAGACACAGAACATTTCACCCAATAATACAATATTCATTCTTCTCAACTGCACATAAAATATTATTCAATATTGTTTATATGTTAGAGTACAAAATAGGTCCTAATAAATTGAAAATATTGAAATCATACAAAGTATCTTTCATTACTATAATGGGATAACACTAGAAAGCAATAACAGTAGAAAAATTGGAAAATTCATAAATATATGGAACATATTAAACCATACACTCTTAAACAACTATGAAAGTTGATAATGCAAATTAGGCCATTCTTATCATAACCAACTAAAACAGAGTCTAGAGGTCAGGGAGATAAAGCACTCAAGACATATAACATTGCTCCAAAAATATAATTCTCTGAAAGTCAGCTGCTAAAACTGCCTGCTGTTACGTGAAACCAGTTTTATCTTATGGTTATGGAAAGAACCTGCTGCAACTCGGAGTAGTTTTACCCATCTCTGTAACACACCCATCAGAGTTTGCAAGCTCTCCAAAAACTTACTGGTGCCAATGAACTCTCTTAAAAAACAATATGTAACATTTCTACTTTTTATACAACCTCTAACCTTCTCTTAGTTTTTCATTCATGCCAAAGTTCCCCTGTTCTGCATGTGTGCCCTGAATTGCAATTTTTTCTTCCCAAATAAGACATTTTAATTTCAGAAATTCATCTCTATATTGTATTTGACTTGAACAAAATCAATGAGCCAAAGAAGAAATCATAAGGGAAATCAGAAAACACTTTTATAGAAATAAAAAATAAAACAGCATGCCAAAAAATTTATAGGAGGAAGTAAAAGCAGGACTAGTTATAACTCTAAATGTATACATTAAAACAGGAGTTCTGTCTCAAAAATCAACAATCTAACTTTATACCTTAAAGAACTAGAAAAAAGAAAACTAAAACTCAAAGCTAGCAAAATTTTTTTAAAATTTAGAGCAGAGATAACAAATAGGGAATAGATAACAAAGGAGAACCAATTAAACCAAAAGTTGGTTCACTGAAAAGATCAGGTAAATTGGCAAGTCTTTACCTAGACTAAGTAAGGGGGGGAGAGAGAGAGAGAGAATTCAAATAACTGAAATCAGAAACGCAATAGGTGACATTACTCCAATATTTAAAGAATTGAAAAGGATTATAAATGATTATGAACAATTGTATCCCTATCAATTGGCAAACTCCCAAATTAACTAGAAAAGAAACAAAATGTATACATACCTATAACACTTAAGGAGATTACGCCATTAACCAAAAACCTGTCAACAAAGAAAAGCCCAGAATCAGACGGCTTCACTGCTAAATTCTACCAAACATTTAAAAAAGAATGAACAGTATGTGTATCTTCTTTACTCAAATGTCATTAATCTTCTTTCAGTTGTAAGAATGCCCAAAGTTCTTCCCTGACATACATTTCAATTTCTAGAATCCTCTTCTCTCAGATCTTTATATAGCTCATATCTTTTATCTTATTTAAATATCTTATATCTTAGTCTTATCTTCAAATCTCAGTTTAATTGTTTCTCCTTTATAGAAGCCTTCCCAAATCATACTTTATCCAATGTCTTATTTACTTTGTCACAGCATGCTGTTTGTTTCCGAACCCTTATTTTGAAATTAACCTTATTTATTTGTTTACCTTTTTGATTCTCTGTCTCCTTCTCCACTAGATTGAAGTCCCATGAAGGCAGTGGTCTTGTTCATCTTGGTTTCATTTATACAGCCAGAGCCAAGCAAAGTACTTGGCACATAGAAGGCACTCAATGAATGTTGATTAATAATTGAAAAAAGCCACTTTATATAGTCTTGGATCTAATTCAGGGACTGAAAATTTTGCACAAAAAATGACTAGGTTTCATGTTACTATTTCAGCAAACTGAAACATCCATTTCTCCCTACTCCAAACTTTTAAAAATATTTATCATTAAATATTATCTTAAAAAATTAAGATGAAGAATATTTTCTACCTAGATAAGCAGAGTCATGTGCTGCATAATGATGCTTTGTCACTGACAGACTACAAATACAACAGTAGTTCCATAAAATTATAATGAAACTAAAAAGTCCCTATTACCTAGGAACATCATAGCTGCTGTAACATCACAGTGCAATGTATTAGTCACGTGGTTGTGGTGATACTGGTATAAATAAACCTACTACACTGTGACTCATATAAAGGCACAGCAAATACAATTATGCACAGTACATAGTACTTTATAATACTAATAAATGACTATGTTACCGGTCTATGTACTTACTATGCTACACTTTTATCATTACTTTTGAGTATACTCCTTCTATTTATAAAACATAAAGTAAAAGTTAACAATAAAAATGCCTCAGGCAGAACCTGCAGGAGATATTTCAGAAGAAGGCATTGTTATCATAGGAGATGACAACTCCATGCATGTTATTGCCTCTGAACACCTTCCAGTGGAACAAGATGTGGCGACAGAAGACAGGGATACTGGTCATCCTGACCCTGGGTAGGCATAAGCTAATGTGGGTGTTTGTGTCTCAGTGTTTAGCCAAAAAGTTTAAAAATTAAAAAATAAAAAAAAATTTAATAGAAAAGAGATTATAGTATAAGAATGTAAAGAAAGAAAATATGTTTGTATAGTTATATAATGTGTTTGTGTTTGTGTAATAACAGCTTAATGTTAAAAAAGAGAAAAAATTTTAAAAATTTAAAAGTTTACAAAAAACTTACAAGTTAAAAAAAGTTACAGTAAGCTAAGTTTAATTTATTATTGAAGAAAGAAAAATATTTTAATAAATTTAGTGTAGGCTAAATGTACAGTATGGATGAAGTCTACATTAGTGTACAGTAATGTCCTAGGCCTTCACATTCACTCATCACTCACTAACTGATTTACCTAAAGCAACTTCCAGTCCTGCAAGCTCCATTCATGGTAAGTGCTCCATACAGGTGTACCTTTTTTTCTTTTATACCATAATTTTGTTGTACCCTTTCTATGTTTATATATGTTTAGGTACACAAATATGATTGTATTACAATTCCCGATACAATATTCAGTACAGTAACAAGCTACCCAATTTTATAGCATAGGAGCAATAAGCTATACTATATGGACTAGATGTGTACTAGGCTACACCATCTAGGTTTGTGTAGGTATTCTCTGTGATGTTCACACAATAATGAAATTGTCTAACAATTCATTTCCCAAAACTTATCCCCATCATTAAGCAGCATATGATGGTACTATCTTTTGGCATTACTCTTCAAATAACCAACAATAATATTTCCTTTAAAAAGACTAAACAAGGCTAAACTCCTCAATGCTTTACTTGGGGCTTAAAATTATAATAAGAAACAAATTTCATTCTAAATACTATTAATAAGTAATAATAAACAGTTGTTAGTATTCCATGAAGAAAGACCCTGAATAGTAAGAAATTGACATACATAATAAGTACAGTCATATCAACCCAAGTTATATATTCTTAGTCTACATTCTCACAAGAGACTGAAACCATATTGAAATGAGAGGAAAGGGTAATATCTTCATCTCAACCACATTTTCGATTTGGTTTGACTGACTTTTTTCACGCTAATTTAAATTTCTAAAACAGGCATATAGACCAATGGGAAAGGATAGAGATTCCAGAAGCAAAACCTCAACTTCTCAACCAAATCACACTCAACAAAGCCTCCACTAAAAACCACTGGGGAGAGATGAAACTATTCAGTAAATGGTGCTGGGAAAACTGGCTGACCACATGCAGAAGATTAAAACAAGACCCCTACCTATCACAATACACAAAAATCAACTCTAAATGGATCAAAGATCTAAACATAACTTCGAACTATAAGAACCTTAGAAAACGCAGAAGACACCCTTGTCGAAATTGGAACTGGCAGCCAATTCCTGATCAAAACCCCAAGTGCCCATGCAATAAGAAATAAGATAGACAAGTGGGACCTCATCAAATTGACAAGCTTCTGCAAAGCCAAAGAAACCATCAAGAGGGCAGGGAGACAGCCCACAGACTGGGAAAAAATATTTGCCAACTGTATGTCTGAAAAAGGCCTAACATCTAGGATGTACAAGGAACTCAAAAATGCCAAAAAGAAAAAAAACAAACAGCCCTATTACAAAGTGGGCAAAATATATGAATAGACACTTCTCAAAAGAAGACATACGAGCAGCCAACAGATACATGAAAAAATGCTCAATTCCACTAGTCATCAAAGAAATGCAAATTAAAACCACACTGTGATACCACCTAACTCTAGTCAGGATGGCCATCATCAATAACTCAAAAAACAACAGATGTTTGGAGAGGATGCAGGGAAAAGGGAACACTTCTACTCTGTTGGTGGGAGTGTAAACTAGTACAACCTCTGTGGAAAACAGTGTGGCGATTCCTAAAAGATCTAAAAATCAACCTTTCATATGACCCTGCAATCCCCTACTGGGAATATACCTGGAAGGAACTCAAATAACTCTATGAAAAAGATACCTGCACACGCATGTTTATTGCAGCACTATTCACAATAGCAAAATCATGGAACCAACCATGCTGCCCATTGAAACTAGACTGAATTTTAAAAACATGGTACATGTAAAGGATGGAATATTATGCAGCCATAAAGAAAGACAAAATTATGAACTTTGCAGCAACTTGGATGGATCTATAGTCTCTAATAGTGATCTATCACAGAAACAAAGAATTGAGTACCACATGTCCTTACGCAAAAGCACACCCTGAATAATTATCATAATACTACAAGAAAGGGATTGACAGTAGTGAGAAACTGGCAGGGAAGAGGAGGCATACTTCCATCACTAAGGGTACCTGATCTCAAACCAGGTGAAATGAGGACCAGAGTGAGAACCAAACTTTACCTGTACAATGACCATTTGTATACCTAACCCTGAATTGTACCTTACATCTTTAAAATAAAAATTAAAAGAAACAAACAAAAAATAAAATTATTGCCTATAGATTTTCTAATGTCCAGATTTTCTGGACAAATAAGTACCTTTCAATCCCACAAGATGTCATAACAAAAATTACCCAAAACTTTTTTGACGCACTTGTACAACTATGAAGTGACTAGAAGCTGAAGCACTATTCAATTCTACACAGTACTAAAGGCAGAAAACAAGGACCAACAGACATCAGCAGCTGGGACCCATCTACATAAACATTTTTTTTTTTCAGGAGAAAACATCTTGTTATCATTTTAACTAACATGTATTAAATTTTTGCAATAAGCCAGGTTTTTCTAGGGATTTATAATTTTTATTTCATCTAAATGTCACAATAACGCTAAGATGAAGGTGCTACCATGATGCTTATTTTACCACTGAAGATACCAAGGTTCTGGAAAGTGAGATAACTTCCCAAAGTTTCACACATAGTTAATGGCAAAGATAGGAATTAAAGTCATGCATTCTTACTCCAAGGTTAGTGCTTTTTTTTTTTTTAACTTGTTTTAATGTTTCTTCACAAATGGTGAAAAATACTAAAGTACAGACAAGGAATAATCATAATGTTGTGGACAACATTATAAATATGGAATTATACATTTAAAACATTTTCTGGTTTAAAAAATAAATCTAGTAGTCAATGCAGCTCTGTGGGTCTCTGCGTCTAGTAGGGCTGGTCTCTGCACTCCTGACGGTGCTCGCCTTTATCCATTTTCCCAAGTCCTCCGCGTCTGCCTCTTCTTCCTCCCATTTGTTCCATCAAAGGTCCAGGGGGCCCCCCAGGGCCACCTCGTCTTCCTCCACCGAAGCCACCTCGGTCCATACCCGGCTGCCTCGGAAGCCACCTCTATCTCCACCATGGCCACCTCTGAACATTCCACCGGGACCTCCGCGGTCCATGAGGCCACCTCTTCTTCCCCGCCTGCCACCAGGCCCACCTCTGCCACGATCACCACCCGGGGGTGGGAAGGGTGGTGGAAGGAAGCCTTCAGGCTTTGGGGCCTTACACTGGTTGCATTCTGTTCTCCAGGCGAAGTTCTGGTTTCCACAACCCGAATTGGGACACTGCCAGTCTCCAGCCCAGTGTTGGATGTTGCTGCCTCCAGAAGGGTTCCCTCGGGAGCCCCGGGGCCCTCTCGAAGGGAAACCTCCTCTGTCTCCTCCACGGCCTCCCATGCGACCCATGGGTCCCCTAGAACCGCCTAGACCCCCTGGACCTCTACGGAGTGGTGGGGGCATCCCTCTACCCTCACGTGGTGGCATACCACCGCACATGCTGTTCATTGGAGGCTTCTTCCGAGCAAGAGAAACTTTAAGTTTCTCCCGTCAAACTTTCTTTCTTAAATCTTTCCCGTCAAACTACTCCACAGCAGCCTTGGCAGTTGGTGGGTCTTCATAGGCCACTGTGGCATCACCTTTGGGCTTTCCTGTCTCCTTGTCCAGGTAGACGTGGATCATGGGTTGCCCAGTTCTCTTGTTCATCTTAACAACCCCACACTGCTTAAAGAAGTCTGCCAGATCATCTAGAGTCACATTGTCATTTAATCCTTGCACTGTTGTCAGAATCTTCATCGGGATCTACAGGTGGGCCTAGATCAAGGTGTGGTCCTTCATCCATGGGTCCACCGGTCTTATTGAAGCCACCTCGCTGTCCAGTGCCCATTCCACCAGGACCTCCTCCCCACCCACCTCTGCTCATGCCTCCACGATCAAATCCCCCTCTTCCCCTGCCCCAGTTATCAGGGCCACTCATGCTCCATTTCTCTCCTGGTCTGGAAAATCCTCCAGACTCCTATCCATAAACACCCATGCTACTGGGGTGGTCCTATCAGAATGAACTCTGCTGCCGTAGCTGCTGCTCTGTTGGCTATATTGACTTGGAACCTGGCTGTAGGATCCAGTTTGCAGGGGGATAACTAGTGGTAGGCTGCTGCCCATAGCTGCTTTGTTGACCATAGCTACTCTGCTCTCCATAGCTGCTCAGTTGCCCACAGGTGTTCTGCTGAGAGCAACTGCTCTGATCATAACTAGTCGGTTGTGTAGAGGAATAGCTGGTAGGAGGATAGGATGAAGGTGCAGTGACTGGCTGCATGGAGTAGCTCCCAGGTACCTGGGGATAACTGTAGTTACTCTGTCTGTATCCTAGGCTGGGCTGGTTGTAATCCCCCGTGCTAGACTGAGGTTGATTAGTCTCAGTGGGCTTGTTACCATCCTGCGGTCTTGTAGGTGCGGTGGCTGCTGGCTGCTGTCCATAGGCTGGGTAAGCAGGCTGAGTGCCATATGCAGACTGAGCTGCATAGGAGGCCTGGGTGGTGGTCACTGTAGCAGTGGTGGTATCATAAGTACCAGTGCCATACGCCTGGACAGGCTGGCTATATGCCTGGGGGGCAGTTGGAGTAGTATAACCAGTGGGAGGTTGTCCATAAGAAGTTGCATAGGCCGTCTGCCCATAGGTTGCAGTGGTCTGAGCCTGGGTATAACTGACATCAGTGGGCTGTCCATAGGTTCAAAAGTTTTGCTGCCCATATGCCTGGGTGATCTGTGTATATCCTTGAGTAGGCTGGGCGGTGTAAGCACTGTAGCCCTGCTGGGCTGTAGCTTGGGTGTAGGTACTATAATCCGTGGATGCCATTTTCTCTCCTTCCTCCTCGTTCTCTCCAGTTAGTGCACTTAACAACTATAATATAATGACCAATGGAAAAACTTAACTATATTAAAAATAAATATATTGAGGATGCAACCTCAGAACTCATTTCTCTTTAAAATCACGTAATTTTCAAGTAAGTTTACTGAACCAACATCTTTGACTCTCCATATTCATTGCTATTTAAATCTGAGCGTTCTCTTTGTGGACTTTGATAGCATTATCTAAATAAGATATGGATTATCAATCACATATATTAACATTTATTCAACAGGCTCAGTTAGTTTGCACAACTCCAGGTAGTTCCATCCCTAGTTTTCTGCCCCTTTTCATACTGAGAGTCCTGACCAAGAGAAGTTAAGATGCTGATGGCAAAAACCATCATTTCATGTTGAAAGAGAAAGGGAGAAAATTCTATGAACAATAAAGTAGTGATTGCTTTTCTAGAAAAGTGGAAAACCATTTATCCTTTGGTTACCCTAGTGTGATCATAAACTCTGCCAGTTAAGACACTATATCAGTAAGTTTTGTAGCCTTGGACTAAAATTTACTATCATTGACCTCAAAGCTAATCACTATATCTATCTTCACCCTAATAAAAAGCATTTGAGGATAAGTATAAAAGTGAAGTCTTCATTTGCTGCAAGAATAAATCAGATGCTACATGTTCCCAAATTCTGTTTCTATTTTCACCTTGGCATAAATGCCATATCTTTCTTCCTTCAGATAATCAAATGAGCCATAAATGTGTACCATCTGAGGAGGAGCCAGAGGACAAAATTTAACAGAAGGCCTAATGTCCAGGATCTGCAAGTACTAGGGAACTCATTAATCTTGAGCAGTTCCTCTTTACTTCAGAAAGGTAACGAAACTCCTACTTCCAGCAAGGTCAGGGATGGGATGAAAGAAGAGGCAGTAATAATTCTTGTGTGTGTTATCTAGTAATAAAAGTATTCGTGTGTTTTAGTATAATAGTTCTAGAGAAGGAAATCAGGGGTATACAAATAGGAAAAGGGAAAGTTAAGCTATTCCTCTTTGCTGATGAAATGATCTTATACTGCAAAAATCTAAGAGAATCTGTCAAAAGCCTCCTTTCACTGATAAAGGACTTTGGCAAAGTCTCAGGGTACAAAATAAATGTGCAAAACAAAGCCACATTCTTATGCATCAACTAATAGGCAGAGAACCAAATAAAAAGCACAATCCCATTCACAATAGCCACCAGAAAAAGAAATACCTCGGCATCTTCCTAAGCAGAGAAGTAAAAGACCTTTACAATGAAAATTACAAAATGCTTCTCAAAGAAATTCAAGAAGACGCAAACAAATGGAAAATTATTCCATGCTCATGGATAGGAAGAATCAATATCATTAAGATGTCCATTCTATCAAAGGCAGTCTACAGTTTCAACACAATACCCACTAAATAACCAACATCATTTTTCTCAGACCTGGAAATGATAATGCAGAAATTAATATGGAAACATAAATGACCACGAATAGTGAAAACAATCATTAGCAAAAGAAAGAAAGCAGGAGGTATCACACTGCCAGACTTTAAACATTATTACAAGGCTACAATAATCAAAACAGTCAGGTATTGGTACAAGCACAGGCATATGGACGAATGGAACATGATAGAGATTCTGAAAGCAAAGCCTCAATTTCCCAACCAAAGCCTCTACCATTAACCACTGGGAAGAGGAGAACCTATTCAGTAAATGGTGCTGAGAAAACTGGCTGATCACATGCAGAAGATTGAAACAGGACCCCCACTTATCACCATACACAAAAATCAACTCTAAAGGGATCGAAGACCTAAACATAAAAACACAAACTACAAGAATCTTAGAAAATGCAGGAGACACCCTTATGGGAATCGGAGTAGGCAACCAATTCCTGATCAAAACCCCAGATGTCCATGCCATAAGAGATAAGATAGACAAGTGGGACCTCTTTAAACTGAAAAGCTTCCACTATGCAAAAGGAATCATCGAGAGAGTGGGGAGACAGCCCACAGAATGGAAAAAAAATATTTGCCAACTATATATCTGACAAAGGCCTAATGTCCAGGATCTACAAGAAACTCAAACATGCCAAAAGGAAAAAAATAAACAGCCCCATTAAAAAGTGGGCAAAAGACATGAATACACACTTCTCAAAAGAAGATATATGGGCAGCCAACAGACACATGAAAAAGTGCTCAGCCTCACTAATAATCAGAAAAATGCAAATCAAAACTACATTGAGATACCATCTAACCCCAGTAAGAATGGCCATTATTAATAAAATTAAAAAACAACAAATCGAGATCAGCGACTCAGCCTGTAATCCCGCACTTTGGGAGGCTGAGCTGAGTGGATTGCCTGAGCCCGCGGGTTCAAGACCCATCTGAGCAACTTGGCGAGGCCTCATCTCTACAATAAATCAAAAAATTAGCCGGGTGTGGTAGCACACGCCTGTAGTTCCAGCTACTGGAAAGCTGAGGCGGAAGGATCACCGGAGCCCAGCAGGTCGAAGCTGCAGTGACCGGGAGTGGCTACTGCACTCCAGTCTGGGTGACAGAGTGAGACTCCAACTCAAAAATAAATTAATTAATTAATTTAATTAAATAAAAATAAAAAACAGCAGATGATGGCGAGGATGTGGAGAAAAGGGAGCACTTCTACACTGCTAGTGGGAATGTAAACTAGTTCAACGTCTATGGAAAACAGTCTGGCAATTTCTGAAAGAACTAGAAATTGACCTTCCATATGACTCAGCAATCCTCCTACTGGGAATATATCCAGAGGAACTCAAATCATTCTACAAAAAAGATACCCACACACTCGTGTTTATTGCAGCACTATTCACATTAGCAAAAACATGGAACCAATTGTACTGGACGTCGAAACTGGACTGGATTAAAAAAATGTGTTACATATGCATGATGGAATATTATGCAGCCATAAAGAAGGACAAACATATGGACTTCACAGCAACCTAGATGGCTTTAGAGTCTATAATATTCAGTGATCTATCACAGAAACAAAGAACAGAGTACCATATGTTCTCACTCATAAGCAGACCCTGAACATTTACCATAATACTATAAGAAAGGGTTTGACAGTAGCGAATATTGCTGGGGTTGGGGTGGGACATAACATCAATAAGGATTCCTGATCTCAAACCAGGTGAAGTGGAGATCAATGGGAGGCCCAAACTTTACCCGTAAGATGACCATATGTATACCTAATCCTGAATTGTATCCCACATATTTTTTAATGTGTGGCCTATATATACAATGGAATATTATACAGCTATAAATAAGGACAAAATTATAGACTTCGCAGCAACTTGGATGGATTTAGAGTCTATCATAATCAGTGGTCTATCACAGAAACAAAGAACTAAGTGCCACATGTTCTCACTCATAAGTTGACCCTGAGCATGTATCATAATACTACATGAAAGGGGTTGGCAGTAGCAGGTCATTGACAGGGGAGGGTGTGGGGAGGGCACATAATCCTAATAAGGGTACCTGATCCAAAACCAGGAAAATGAGGACCAATGGGAGGCCCAAATTTCACCAGTACAATGACTACTTTTGTACTTAACTCTGAATTGTACCCCACATCTTTAGAATAAAAAATAAAAATAATTTTTTTAAAAACACAGAGAAAGCCGGGCTCGGTGGCTCAGCCTGTAATCCCGTGCCTTTGGAAGGCTGAGGTGAGTGGATTGCCTGAGCCCACGGGTTCGAGACCCGCCTG
>NW_007057554.1:0-29999 GCF_000164805.1 Carlito syrichta | reverse complement strand
GCCTGTAATTCCGGCTACTTGGAAGGCTGAGGTGGAAGGATCGCCGGAGCCCAGCAGGTCGAGGCTGCGGTGGCCGGGAGCGGCCACTGCACTCCAGTCTGGGCAATAGAGTGAGACTCCAACTCAAAAAAAAAAAAAAAACAGAGAAAATAGGGAAGAAAAAGATATTTAGAGGCCTATGGCAACTATAACAAAAGATCAAATATTCATATAATCATAGTTCCACTAGGAGAGGAGAAAGAGTGCAATATTGAAGTAGTATTTAGAGAAATAAAGGCTGAAAATTCTCCAAATTTGGCAAAAGACATAAAATTGCAAATCCAAGAAGCTGAGCAAACCGCAGTCAGGATAGACAAATCCCATAATAAACAAACTCCTGAAAATTCAAGACAAAGAAAAACTCTAAATTGCAGCAAGAGAGAAATGGCACCTTACTTATAGAGAAAAGCATCTCAGATGGCAGAAGATTTTCTCATTAAACATCATGAAAGCTAAAATGGAGTGGTACTTTTTTTTAATGCTACAAGCAAATATCTATCAACCCCAAACTCTATATCCGGTGAACATATCTTTCAGGGGGAAAAAAGAAGAAATCAAGATAACCACAAATGAAAGAAAATTAAAAGAATCTGACATCAGCAGACCTTCCCTAAAAGAATGGCTAAAGGAAATTCACAAAACAGAAAGGGAATGATAAAAGGGGGAATTTTGAAACATCAAGAAGGAAGAAAGTACAAGAGGAATAATAAAAATGTGGGTAAATATGACAGACATTCCTTTTCCTTTCAGTTTTCCAAGTTATGTTTAATGGTTCAAGCAAAAATTATAACAGTATCTGATGTAGTTCTTAATGTAGAGGAAACATTCAAAGTATTTATATTATAAATGGGGAAGGTAAAGAGACTTGAAGGGAAATAAGTTTCTACATTTCACTCAAACTGGTAAAATATTGAGACTGGTAGGTTGTAATAAGTACATATAATAAAAATGCAGGGCAAATGTTAATATTCTATACAAAAAGATACACTCAAAAACACTATAGATGTCAGTTCCAATTCTGGCATGACAATATGAAGAGCTTTGCAGATGCATTTAGTAAAACTGGTAGAGATTATTTTTTTAAAAAAACCAACCATTTATATTCTCTTTAAGTGGTCCAAGGGCATATAGCCAATGAAGAAATGTTTATTTGGCAAAACCTATTATAACTTGGTAAGAGCAGTGAGAATCTGTGGCATTTGAATCACAGCCCCTTTCTTCCCTTCCCTGTCCCAGCTCTGTGAGGGAAACTACTCCAGATGGATGTAGCCAAGAACAAAGAACTCCCTGCCACACCTTTTAGTTCCCAGTCTTAGGGTTATAGTGTCTTCCTGGGAGGAGGACATCAGCATTTCTAATCCTGGCTTTCAACTACCTGTTTCTGAGGTTAAGTCCAAGATGAGTGTGGCAAAGAGAAAAGAGATTCCTTGTGCACAACCTCCACTCGTGGGACAGAGGCTCTACCTTTGGCAGGATATGCAGAGAGTACTGAAACCCCAATCACCTTTGTCCCAGTTCATTCATGAAATGAAGGTTCCAGACACGAGAGAGAAGCTGAAAATACTAAAGAAAAGAAATATCACTGTGTTGAGCAACCAGCTCCTTAAGAATGGGTGCCACTGAGAGAGAAGTCTGACCCTGTTCCAGTGCCTACCCTCCTGAACCAGGATCCAGTTTTGCCTCTCGATAGAAGCAAAGCATAAAAGAGAGAGTAGATAACAGACCTTACTTGCAAAGGAGTATAGGGAAGTTCAAATCTGAAGGCAGTCCCCAAAACAATAAAGGTTGTGGTAAAAAGCAATTAACAGGAGACTGGTAGATTCTTTACAGATATAAGCTAAGCCAGAAAAAAAAATCTGGAAAAAAGAAAAGACACTAAGCAGAGCAACCCTGGGGTCAGAAAACTATCTCAAATACTGACCTCGAAAACCTTTCCCATAAATGATCTTAATGTAATTGGATCAGCCGGCAGAACAATTTGTGGCCCCATGGCATTGCTGAAAACAATAGAATAATCAGAGTAGAGCTTTATAGCTGGGTGTGGTCAGAAAAAGAGACAAAGAACCCTGCCCTAGTGACTGGGCACATATCAAAGCCTGCCTGTGTTGAGAAATATCAGAGGGTTCACATTATGGGAAGGAAATAAAATTCACTAAAATAATCCAGCTAGTCATTAAGCAAATAAACGTGCAATTAAGTATAACACACTCTCCAATTCAAGGGAGTGGAAAGACACCAGTAATTAGAGTTGCTACAATGTATTACCTAAAATGTTCCATTTCCAACAACAAAAATATTAGAAGACAAGCAAAATCTGACTCATATATGGGGGAAAATCAGACAACAAAAATTGCCTGTGAGAGCAAGCAGATGTCAGATTTAATGGACAATGACTTCAAAGTAGCTAGTATTAACATGTTCAAAGAACTAAAAGAAACTGTGCTTAAATAAGTAAAGGAAAATATAATGACAATGTATTATCAAGTAGAGAATATCGATAAAGAGATGGAAACTATGAAAAAGAACAAAACAGAAATTATGGAGCTAAAAGTTTAATAACTGAAAGAAAAAATGAACTAGAAGCGCTCAACAGTAGACTTGAAATGGCAGAAGAAAAAATTATCAAACTTGTAGATTAATAATCATGCAATTCAAAGAACACAGACAAGAGAGAAAAGAAGAAAAATGAAGCACCTTAGAGAATATGAACCATTATGAAGTGCACAAACATGCACATAACAGAAGCTACAGAAAAAGAGGAGAGAGAATGGAGCAGAAAAAAATATTCAAAGAAATATTGGATGAGTATTTCCTAAATGTGATGGGGAAAAAATTTACAACATCCAAGAAGTTCAATTAACTCCAAGTATTATAAAAACAAATGGATAACACATTATAATAAAAATGCTGAAAGCCAAAAGACATAGAGAAAATCATAAAAACAGCAAGAGAAAAACAAAGTCTCACTTAGGAAACCCCAATAAGGTTAATAAATGACTTTTTATCGGAAACAATGGAGACAGAAAACAGTGGGAAATCATATCAAAGTGCTCAAAACAACAATAAACTTCCAACCAAGAATTGAAAATGATCTTTGAAAAATGAATATGAAACAAAGACATTCCTTTTATGATTAGTGAGACTGAGCATTTTTGCACGTACCTGTTGACTGCTCATATGTCTTCTTTTGAGAAATATCTGTTCATATCTTTTGTCTGCTTTTTAATAGGGCTATTTGTTTTGTTTTGTTTTTTCCTTTTGACACACTTGAGTTCCTTGTAGATTCTGGATGTTAGGCCTTTGTCAGATATACAGCTGGAAAATATTTTTTTCCCATTCTGTGGGCTGTCTCCCGCTCTTTTGATGGTTTCTTTTGCTCTGCAGTTGCTTTTCAGTTTGTTGAGGTCCCACTTGTCTATCTTGATCAGGAATTGGTTGCCAGTTCCAATTTCCATAAGGTTGTCTCCTGAATTTTCTAACGTTCTTATACTTTCAGATTTTATGCTTAGGTCTTTCATCCATTTAGAGTTGATTTTTGTGTGTGGTGATAGTTAGGGGTTCTGTTTCAATCTTTTGCATGTGGTCAGCCAATTTTCCTAGCATCCTTCACTGAATAGGTTTTCTTCTCCTCAGTGGTGGTGGTGGAGGCTTTGTCAAAGATGAGTTGGCTGAGAAATTGAGATTTTGCTTCCAGAATTTCTGTCCTGTTCCATTGGTCTATATTCCTGTTCTTGTACAAATACAAGGCTGTTTTGATTATTGTAGCCTTATAGTAAAATTTAAGTCTGGAAGTGGGATACCTCCCACTTTTGTTTCTTTAGCTGAGGATTGTTTTGGCTAATCATGGTCATTTATGTTTCCACATGAATGTCTGTATTGTCATTTCCAGATCTGAGTAGAATGATGTTGGTAATTTAATGGGTATTGTGTTGAATCTGTAGATTGCCTTTGATAGGATGGACATCTTAACAATGTTGGTTCTTCCATTCCATGAGCATGAAGTATTTTTACATTTATTTGTGTCTTCTTTGATTTCTTCTGGAAACTCAAATCATTCTATGAAAAAAGATACCTGCACACACATACTTATCACATTAGTCACAGTAGCAAAAACAGGGAACCAACCATGTTGCCCACTGAAAGTAGACTGTATTTTTAAAAGGTGGTACATACATGCAACAGAGTATTATGCAGCCATAAAGAAGGACAAAATTATGGACTGTGCAGCAACTTGGATAGATTTAGAGTCCATAATACTCAGTGATCTATCACAGAAAGAAAGAACTGAGTACCACATGTTCTCACTCAGAAGTGGACCTTGAGCATTAATCATAATATTATAAGAAAGGGATTGGCAGTAGCAGAACATTGCCGGGGGGCACATAACATCAGTAAGTGTACCTGATCTCAAACCAGGCAAAGTGGGGACCCAAGGGATGCCTAAACTTTACCTGTATGATGACCACTTATCTACCTAAACCCGAATTGTACTCCACATCTTTTAAAAAGTAAAAATTAAAATAAGTACTTAAAATGTGTACACTAACTGGATAGAAAAAGGGTAAAAAAAGGTTTGCTTAGCTATGAATTTTTGCATTAAAATAATGTAAGAAATTTGTAGAGTTTATTAATATAAACTCTATTATAAATAATCAAATATTGTTTTAAATTGTATGTTGCAGGAGCTATATTTGTGTAAAGAGATTTTCTTTATTAAGTTTATCAAATGACCTTTGAAGAAAAAAAAGAAATAAAGGGCCAGGCTTGGTGGCTCAACCTGTAATCCTGCGCCTTTGGGAGGCTGAGGTGAGTGGATTGCCTGAGCCCGCGGGTTCGAGACCCGCCTGGGCAACTTGGTGAGACCTCATCTCTACAATATATCAAAAAATTAGCCAGGTGTGGTAGCGCCCGCCTGTAGTTCCAGCTACTTGGAAGGCTGAGGCGGAAGGATCCCTGGAGCCCAGCAGGTCGAGGCTGCGGTGGCCGGGAGTGGCCACTGCACTCCAGTCTGGGTGACAGAGTGAGACTCCAACTCAAAAAAAAAAAAGAAAGAAAGACTTTCCTTGATAAACACAAACTGAGATAATTTGTTCCTTGCAGACTCACCTAACAAGAAATATTACGCTGAAAGTAAGTGATCCCAGACAGTATTTCAAATTCACATATACAAAGAGTACTTGTAAAGGTAATTATGCCATAAAAAGATAAATGCACATTTCTTTCCTTTGCCTTAACCAATAAAAATAATTTTATAAAACAATATGAAAGCTGGGCATTACGGCTCACACCTGTAATTCCAGCACTTTCGGTTTGTTAGTTTGGGGTTTATGGAGCTTTGGGTTGATTTTATTTCTAATTTCTTAAGTTAGAACTTTAGTTTACTGGTTTTAAAATTTCTCTAATATAAATGTTTAGTGCTATAAGTTTCACTCAGCACTGTTTTGGCACTATCCCTCAAAGTTTATGTTCATTATATTTTCATTCAGTTCAATGTATTCTTTTATTTCCTTTTAAACTTTTTCTTTGATTACTTAGAAGCATGTTGATTTGTTTCCAAATATCTGGAGATTTTCCTGTCATCTTTCTGTTATTGATTTCTAGTTTGATTCCAGAGTAGTTGGCAAAGCTATCAGAAGGAAGGAAATAAAGAGCAGAAATCAGACATGAGAGTGATTTGGCTGTGATATCTATCACCCCATTGACCGCCAGGGTTGATTTGGCTGATCTGGGTAGGCAGGTGTCCCCTTCCTCCCTCACCAGTCCATGTATGTACCTCCCAAAGCTGTGCACTTAGTCAAAGAGGATGACCATCCCTGCTAGAGCAGGACCATTCTTCGATTAAAGGTATACAAGTAGTTGCACTCTCCTGCTAGAACCTCCAAACAAACTTTCAAAGGAAAGCAATCAATGAAATTTAAAAGAGAGAAACCATAAGGAAAATAAATGAAGCAATAGCTGATTTCTTTAAAATATCGATAAAGTTCACTAAACTCTAGCAAAACTGATAAGGAAAACTGAGAGAAGATATTTCACTGAATAGAATATATAGATAAATAAACACATGAAAAGATATTCCACATCATTATCAATTAGTGAAATGTAAATTAGGACCACAATGAGATATCACTATACACCTATGAGCATACTAAAACATTGAGTTGTACATTTTACATGGGTGAATTTTATGGTATGTGAATTATATCTCAATAAACTTATTATAAATAAATAAATGCAATAAAACAACATTCCTCTCCAAACTGGTGATAAATGCTATTGAAACTAACTCTCTCATACTTTGCTGTTGGAAATGTACAATGGTAAAGCTGCTCTGAAAAAATATTTTAAAGTTTCTTTTAAAAAAACTAAATATATGCTTAATCCAGCAATTGCACTCGTCAGCATTTATCCTAAAAAAGTACAAACTTATGTCAGCATAAAAACCTATACACAATTGTTTGTGGCAGCTTTATTTGTAATTGTCAGAAACTGGAAAAAACAAAATGCCCCTCAATAGGTGAATGGTGACATAAACGGTGGTACATCGATACCATGAACTACTATTCAGCAATAAAATGGAATGAACTTTTTATTTCTGATAAAGACAACAACTTGGATGGACCTCAAGGCAATTATGCTGAGTACCAAAAGGCCAATCTCAAATGGTCACATATTGTACACTTCCATTTATATAATGTTCTCAAAATTACAAAAGTATAGAGATTGAGTGCAGATTAGTGGTTACCAGAAGTTACAGATACTTTGGGGATTGAGAATAGGTGTGACTATAAGGAAGCAGCACAATGGAGACTTTTGTGTCGCTAGAACAGTTCTGTATCTTGATTGTGGTTGTGGTCACATGAATCTACACATGTAATAAAATGACATAACAGTACACACACATAATACCAATATTAATTTCCAGGTTTTAATAATTTACTGTAGCTATATAAGACATAACCGTTGGAGGAAAGTGGGTGAAAGCTACACAGGACTTCTCTAATTTTTAAACTTCCTGTGAATCTTTAATGATTTCAAATTTAAAAGTGAAAGTGAAAAGTAAAGTGTCCCCCCACCCTGTGTCAAATCTGCCTGGCCAAAACATCCTGCTTCGTGACCTTAATCACTTCCTCATCTTTTCTACTTGTATCCTCTCTAGTGCCATGTGGTTAGCCTTGACCTAATTTACAGACCCATCTGAACTGGAGACAGGCAGGATTAACTGCCTTGGTCTGTCTATTCTTCCCTCATCCCCCCACCGGTCTCCACTCACCTCTAGTGAATCTTAAGAAAGTCACTACAAAATCTTGAAGTCTTTTGCCCCATTGCTAATACTACAGCTTCCTAAAATCCCACTGCCAGTCAGATGATTTATATACATTAACTCATTTAATTCTCACAACAACATTCTATGAAGGACACACTATTTTTGCCCCCATTTTACAGATAAGAAAACGGAGAATAATGGAGAGCAAGTTCCTCATACAAGGTTACTCAGCAAATTAATGTCAGCACTGAGTTTCAAACCCAGATCTTAAGGCTATGATCTCTATGCTATAATCAGAGTTCTCTAGTGCTAATTTGTTTCCATGTTTCCTCTCAAGTCACAGCCCTCTTTAGCTTCCTGGTTCTTAATCTAGTACTTCAGTCCCTGCTCCTCTTCTTGCTGTGGCCAGTCCCTTGACCCTAAGCCTCATCATGGAAACCACTCACAGAAAGACAGTAAAATGATATATGAAAGTGCTAGCATGGTGCCTAGCACATAATAATCCCCTCAATAAATGGTATTTTTGTTATTATTGTTATATTTTTATCTTATTTAATCTTTATTGTCATACTATAAAGTGGGTATTATCAGTTCCTGGTTCCCATTTTATAGATGAGGAAACTAAGGTTCAGAGCTGTTAAGGATCTTGCCCAAGAAACAAGAAGAATCAATAAATGATAAAGGCAATATTCTTACCTAAATTTTCTGGCTCTGGGCTCATGCTCTTTCCAGTGTCAGTGAGTCTTAACCAGGGCCTTGCATGAAAATCATATGAGGAAACATTTTCAAAGTATATTTGTTTGGACCCACCAACAACAACTCTGAGCCATAGATCTGGATTGAGAGCCACTACAGTGAAAAAACTCTTCAAGCGATATTGTTGTGGATAACCATTACATTAAACATTGACAACTCCTGGTATTTTCATCAGTAACCAAACTTCCAAAAGTTATCATCCTCTATCATTGTCAAGTTTGTGCACAGAAATATCAAAAAAGACATTGTCAGATGCTCTGTTGAAGTCTGGGTGCATTAAGATATATCATATCTACCATAGCATTTCTAGAACCCTCAAAGTTGTCAATTAAAAATAAAAGGATTCCGTGGCAAAATAAGTTTGAGAAACCCAGAATATTCAACTTTGAGAGTTTCATAATCCATGGTAGCCCATCAAAGTCTCGAAAAAAGTACTTCAGTTGAAGGCAAACTTTGTTTAGCACAGTATTTTATGACTTACTGGATCTTAGAACCCCTTTATTATGTGGGATACCCATCCATGGAACATAAAAATACTGGTATTCAGAGTTCCCCTGTCTAATAACCCCATCTAGAAACCTTATCACAGACTACTTGAATTCCCCTAAACATGATCCCTCTCCCAGTCTTCCCCTTCTCAGTAAATGGCATTACCTTCCATCTGACTTATCAATGCAAAAAACTTAATTATCGTTTTTTCTGCTTCCAACAAATCATTCATTAAAAGGACCTATTGACTCAGCTATACATTATATGCTGATTTTTTTCCACTTCTCTCCATCTCTTCGTCTATAACAAACCTAGACTAAAACATCACCATTCACCAAAAATCCTCCTAATCGGGCTCTCCACCTCCACTCTTTCCCCACTACAATTTATTTTCCACACAACAACTGTATCATGTGGCTTCTTTGCTTAAAGCCAGACAATGGGTTTCTATTGCTGATTTCAAACTACTTTCCATGGCTTTACCACATCTACAAGGCTCTACATAACCTGGCTCCTGCATAACTCTTGCCCCCCTAATCACTCTGCTCTAGCTACATTAGCTTTCTATCAAATTGAACCATACAAACCTGCCATTTTTGTAGGTCCTATAACCATACCCACATGCCTGTAAATAGTTATTTCACTTAACTCTCTTCTCCTAATCCCTTTGAATGTGTCATCTACTTCCTGCTGGAACCCTGACTATCTTCTTAATAACCTGTTATTAATATAATATAATAATATATATTATTATAATAATGTAATAAGCTGGAATAGTCTTCTTAATAACCTATTTGAGCTTAAGAATCTATAGTTTATGGAACTTTCTCGATTTTGAAAATCAGGACATTAGTTTCTCCCCAGTTTCCCAACACCCACAGTAGTCTATTTCCATGATTCCTTAAAGATCCTTAACAACCTTGCAATAAACCCATCTGTAATCAGACCCCGAGATATAAAATGTCTGAACCAAGAGTCTTCAGATAATAAGCCCCATGGTTAGTTCTACCTTTTGTGATTCAGAAAAAAGCCAAATAAAACTTAAAACATCTTCTTTCACTCTTGAAATATCAGCTCCACCCACCAGACTCTTTCCCTCAGTGGCCCTCAAAGCAACTCTGTATAACCCTATGACTCTGGAAAACAGTTTGCAAAATCATTGTACTATAAGCAATGTTGCCTATAGAAAAAAGAAAAATCAAAACTATGTAAACTCCATTTCCAACAAGGTTACAATCTCATTGCCTGATACAGCTAACTCACTTATGCCTTAATTTATCTCTCCTTTACAAAGGTAGATATACTAATTGCTGCTTAAACATGCTAATGAGAGACTAACTCTAGAACCATAATCTTATGTTAAACCCTGAGAAGTGTGATATCATAATCATTAAAAAAACCCAATATAATGTTCAGGTATACTTTGATAATGATGTTTCTTTTCAACCTAGGAGTACATTATTTCGACATGCAGATAAACTCCTTTAAGAGCAACAAAATATAAAAATTGTAGCACTGAATAAATTGATGTCTGAAATATTTACTAAAACAGCAGCCAGTATATAGTAATATATCATAGAATACCCTCTGTGACAAGAGCATCTGAGCCAAGGAGTTTTTTATCTTTGATGTATTTTTGGAAACTGCATTTATAAACCAAATCTATGTTGTTCATTGAAAAGCGGTTGTTTGGGAATTTGTTATGCTCTAATAAATGATAATATAAAGGGAAGAAATATAGTCCATTATGAGCATGAACACTCTTCCTGCTTCCTTTCTTTGGTTTTCTGCCTGCAAAGTACTAGGAAAAACGCTCGGGGGATACAAAAAGGTAACGGAATGGACTTTTCCCTGAGGTGGTTTATGGTCTGGTTCAGATAACAGACATGTCTGAGAAATTGAACAATACAATAAATATGATAAGATTGTTAATGAGTACTCCAGAAGCTTGAAGGCTAGAGAGACCCCCCATGAGCTGTTTGGTCAGAGAAGGCATCAAGAGAGACTAGACTTGAACCAGGGCTTAAGCAGTCACTAGGATTTGGAGAAGCAGTGAGGATTGAGAAAGAGCACTTCAGTCAAATGGGACAAAGTGATCAAATATCCTATAGAGTCAAAAGTGTTTAAGTTATGTTTGGGGGACAATGGATAGAATGGAGCACCTACACTGAAGAATAGAAATATGGGGCTAAATAGGTCAGCTGGAATAAGATCATAGATGATATCACATATTAAATAGCTTTAGCCCACTAATTACTATGTGACTATCTGCAACGAAATCACATGGAGACACTGTAAAGTGAATAATTTCAGGCCCCAATCCAAGTGACTCTGATTCAGTAAACTGGGCATGGGGCCAGAAAACCTGCATTTTGAAAAAGCATTCCCCTCTCACCAACTGATTCTGATCACTGATAAATATAAGAATTCCTCTAGACAATGAAAAGTTGTAATGGAAAGCCACTGAGAGGCTTTAAAGGGGCAGCCTCATAGTGATAGACAAGTAATTCAGGGAAATAAATCTAGTTATATACTGGGCAAATTAAAGAAGGAGATAAAATAAAACATATGTTAATTAGCTAGATTTAATCATCTCACTACACACACACACACACACACACACACACACATAAACATATATGTATTTCAGAACATCATGTAGTATATGGCAAATTTTATCTATCAATTTAAATAAATAAATGAATTTGTAGTGAGTAAGGAGAAAAATCAGACAGAAGGCTTTACAATGGTCTAGGTATTAAATCTAACCACTATACATTTTATTCATCTCTTTGTTGCCAGGGCCTAGCATGGAGTCATGGTAATTCAGTCAGACTCAGTTACATGTGAAGATAAGGAAGCTTAAGCTTCAAAATTCCACACTTGCATAGATCACAAACCCCACTTTTTTTAATTTAAAAAAATGAGGCAAGTAAACCACTAAAACAAAACAGAAAGCTAAAAAATAAACCCCACATCAACTTCAACAAGGGTGGCAAAAATACCCAATGGGAAAGGATATCTCTTCATAAATGATGTTGCACGTTCCACGTGCAAAAGAATAAAATTGGATTTTTGTCTCACACCATACACACACAAATCAACTCAAAATGGATTAATGATTTAATACCTGAAACTATAATACTCCTAGAAGAAAACTTAGGGGAAATTTTCCTTGACATTGGCCTTTGCAATCTTGGAGTTGACATTGAAAGCACAGGCAACAAAAGCAAAAATAGACACATAAGATTACATCAATCTGAAAAGCTTCTCCACAGCAAAGGAAACAATCAACAAAATGAAAAGACAACCTGTGAAAAATAATTTGCAAGCTACTTATCTGATAAGAGATTAATTTTCAAATAATACTAAGAATGTCTATAACTCAATAGCAAAAAGGCAAATAAACCAATTTCTTACATGGGCAATACACCTGAATGGACATGTTTCCAAAAAAGACATATAAATGGCCAACAGGTATATTAAAAGGTACTCAACATGACTAGTCATCAGGGAAATGCAAATTAAAACCACAATGTGATGACACTTCACACTGTTAGGATGCCTACTATCAAAAAGACAAGTGTTGGAGAAGATGTAAAGAAAGTGAACCCTTGTACTCTTGGTGGGAATGTAGATTTGTATAGCCATTACGGAAAACAGTACGGAGGAACCTCAAAAAATTAAAAATAGAACTAGTATGATCCAGTAATCTCACTACTGGAGATATATATAGATATAGATATAGATATTAACTCAAACAAAATGAAAACAGTATGTCAAAGAGATGTCTGCGCTCCCAAATCCATTGCAGTATTATTCACCACAGTCAAGATATGGAATCAACCTAAGTGACTATCAACAGATGAATAGATAAAGAAAGTGACAATGAAAGTGTGGTATATATACACAATGTAATACTAGTTAACCTAAAAGAAAGAGAAGGAGGAGGAGCAGGAGGAGGAGATCCTGTAATTTACAACATGGATGAACCTGCAGGACATTATGTTAAGTGAAATAAATAAGGCATACATAGACAAATACCACATGGTCTCACTAATATGTGGAATCTAAAAAATGTCAAACTCAAAGTGGGCAAAAGACATGAATAGACACTTCTCAAAAGAAGATATATGGGCAGCCAACAGACACATGAAAAAGTGCTCAGCCTCACTCATCATCAGAGAAAGGCAAATCGAAACCACATTGAGATACCACCTAACCCCTGTAAGAATGGCCATCATTAATAAAACAAACAACAACAGATGCTGGCGAGGATGTGGAGAAAAAGGAATGCTTCTACACTGCTGGTAGGAATGCAGACTAGTACAACCTCTTTGGAAGACAGTGTGGCGACTTCTGAAAGAACTAGAAACTGACCTTCCATATGACCCAGCAATTCCCCTATTGGGAATATACCCGGAGCAACTCAAATTATTCTACAAAAAAGATACCTGCACACGTATGTTTGTTACAGCTCTATTCACAATAGCAAAAACATGGAACCAGCTGTGTTGGCCATCGAAGCTGGACTAGATAAAAAAATGTGGTACACATATACAATGGAATATTATGCAGCCATAAAGAAGGACAAATATATGGACTTTGCAGCAACTTGGATGGATTTGGAGTCGATCATACTCAGTGATTTATCACAGAAACAAAGAATTGAGTTCCATATGTTCTCACTCATAAGCTGGCCTTGAACAATTATAATGCTGTAAGAAAGCGATTGGCAGTAGTAGAAAACTGTCAGGGCAGAGGGATGGGATTGGCAGTTGAGGGAAACTGCTGGGGGAGGGAGGGACATACCATCAACAAGGGTACCTGCGTGATCATTGTTTATATACCTAACTCTGAACTGTACTCCACATCTTTAAAATAAATAATAATAATAAAACCACATTGAGACACCACCTAATCCCAGTAAGAATGACCATCATTAATAAAACAACAACAGATGCTGGCGAGGATGTGGAGAAAAAGGAATGCTGGTAGGAATGCAAACTAGTGCAACCTCTTCAAAAGACAGCGTGGCAATTTCTGAAAGAACTAGAAATTGACCTTCCACATGACCCAGCAATTCTCTTATTGCAATACCTGGAGTAACTCAAATCATTCTACAAAAAATGTACCTGCACACGTATGTTTGTTGCAGCTCTATTCACAATAGCAAAAGCATGGAACCAACCATGCTATCCATCGAAGCTGGACTGGACTAAACAAATGTGGTACATACACACAATGGAATATTATGCAGCCATAAAGAAGAACAAACATATGGACTTCACAGCAACTTGGATAGATTTAGAGTCTATCATACTCAGTGATCTATCACAGAAACAAAGAACAGAGTACCATATATTCTCACTCATAAGCAGACCTTGAACAATTATCATAACAATATAAGGGATTGGCAGTAGTGGGAAACTGCCAGGAGGGGGTGTGGGATTGGCGATAGAGGGAAAATTCCAGAGCAGGGAGGGGCACACCTCATCAACAAGGGTTCCTGCATAATGAACACTTGTATACCTAACCCTGAATTGTACCCCACATTTTTAAAATAAAAAAAAAAATGCAAACTCACAGAAGCATAGAATATAATGATGATTACCAGGGGCTGGGGGATATATGGGGACATTGAGAAGATGTTGGTCGAAGGATATAAAGCTTCAGACAGGAGGAATAAGTTCAAAAGATCTATTGTACAACATGGCAGCAATAGTTAACAATGCACTGAATGCTTTACAATTGCTAAGAGAGTAGATTTTGAGTGTTCTCACTACAAAAAAGAGTGTGTGAGGTAATGCATATGTTAATTAGCTCAATTTAGCCACTTTACAATATATACATATATCAAAACTTCATGTAATACATCATAAATATTTATAACTTTTTCTAATTTGCTAAGAGGGTAGATCTTAAATGTTCTTATTACAAAATGTAATAAATAAAGAGAAAGGTAAAAATTCACTTTCATACCTAATTTTGAATTCTTTCATGAAAGAGGGACTCCAAAATTGTATAAAGTCTCAGGTGCCACAAACACTGAATTTGGCTCTGCATTCAGTGTTTACTGAATTGAACTTAAAATAAATTTTGAACAAACTACTTAGTATGCTCTTCCTCCTTGCTAGAATCCCTTAACCCTAGTTTATTGTCACTATAACAGACAGGTTGATCTTTTTAAAAACAAGAGTCAGATCATATCACTTCTCTGATAACCACCCCCCACATCCCCCATACTCCCATCTAACTCAGAGTAAAAACCAAATTTTTACAATGGCTATAAGGTCCTATACAACTGGAGCCCAGTTACCTCTCTAATTTCACCTTCTTCTCTGCTCCTGCTCACTTTGCTCCAATCACACTAAATACTTTGCTGTTCTTTGACTATAACAGGCATATTTCTACATCAGGACTTTTGTAATTTCTGATCCCTTTGCTTGGAATAGTTTTCCCTAAAGATATTCTTATGGCTCGGTCTCTTATCTCCTTCAGAGCTCTGCTCAAATGTCACCTTCTCAGTAAGTTCTTTTCTGATCACCCTCTCTAAACTGCAATGCTATATACATATTTTGCTCCCCTTCTATGCTTTATATTTCTCCTTAGCCCTTAACACTATATAATATATATTTACATTTTTATTTGTCTTTTCCTATTAGAAATGTGATCTCATTGAGGGCAAGGATATCTGTCTCTTCCTCTCTGCCATATTCCTACCACTTGGAACAGTATCAAGCACACAGAAAATGCTCAAAATAATCCTCACTGAATGAATTTGTGCCTCTTATTAACTATGTGGCCTTGTATAAGTCACTGAACATAAGACTCAGTTTCTTATCTATAAAATTGGATAATAGCACTTACCTCATAGTCTTCTGAGGGTTAAAGTGAGATAATTTGCCTATATTTAGCACATAATTTTGCAAAAATCAGTAGTCAATATATGTTAACAGGAATCCTCAATAACTTAATCCAAATAACAACATAAGCTCTACCTCCATGGAAGATCAGCCCCTTCCAGGCACAACCTACTTAGCCAGAACTGGCCAAGGTCATCAAGAAAGCTGCAACTGCAGAAGCTGCTCTCATTTCAGCTCTTTCCTCCACTGATGAATGTTGCTGACAGACACACAAGGCAGATGTAACACAATAAAAGCTCAACCAGGACATAGTCTCAGGCAAGAACTGGAATTTGTCTTGTGCTACAGACAAGAGAAGGGAGTCAAACAATATGCACATTTAGTTGGATTTGTGAGGAGTCAATTATAGCAGGAGCCCAGCTAAGAGACTCACCACCATTTCAACACATATACACATCCCGGTGTGCATAACAAATTAGCCCTCTTTATTCCTGAAAAGTAGTGGTATCTGAATCCTGAAAAGTAGTGGTAATCTGAATCCAGAGTAAAACTACTCACACAGAGCACATCAGGACACATAACTATTGGCATCATATGATCATTATCCAATTTTGAGTTACTATCACATTTTAAGTGAAAGCCATTCCCTCTGACTTACACATCAGCTCACTGAGTTCTGTCAGGACCTAATAGGACCAGTGCTGCTTTCAACAGCTTAACTCTGACTTGACTCTTCATCGCCCAATTATAAGCTGCAAATGTGGGTCCTCTCAGAAAGAAAGAAAGAAAGGTCCTCTCAGAAAGACTAGGTAACGTCTTTCACACTGTCATATTACTATCTGTTCTTAACAAATGTGTGGCTTCAGCTTTGAGATCATAACTCTTGCTTCTCCCTTTTTTTCTCTACATCTGCTTGAAGTGTAACATTCTGTACATACTGACAACTACTACTACTACTAGCAGCAGCAGCTACTATTTACTTAGCAATTATTATGTACAAAGTAGCATACTAGGGGCTTTATACTCATTGTATAAATCCTTACAAAGAAACCTGTTGGGTAGGTTTTACATTTTACAAAAGGGGCAACTGTACATAAGGTCATATAGCTACTAAATGGTAAAAACAGGATTCAAACAGGTCTACCTGACTTCAAATCTATACATGCTACTATGTCACATTGCCATTCTAGAAAATTATATTTAGCTACACGAATGAAACTAATTTGAAGATACAGTCCATATCAATTAGGTAATGTGAAACATAGAAAGGAGAGACTGAGAGCCACTTCATCCAACTCAGAAAATAAGAGGAATGGCAGTTGGTTCCGGTTTACAAACCCACTCCCGATTCGGCCCTTCCATGACTATAAGAAAGTTCTATATTTACTATCCCATTTTACTTGACTGCCTCTTGATTGCTTAAGAAGGGTTTGCCTTCTGGACCCTAGACTTCTTAAGCAGCCAGGTGCAGTACCCTAATCTATCACTTTGAGTCCAACTAGGATAAATAAATGACATAGTAATTTTAACAAAGAAAGACTAATGTAAATAATTATTAACCATAATAATAGATCGGAGCAACAAGGGACTAACAGAGATGTAAATATAATTCTAAATATACAAAAATAGCATACATAAAGAGCAGCCGTTATCCCTAAAGCTGAGATTCAGTACAGAAGGAAGTATTCCAGATGACAGAGAAGTGGCTGTGGTGCCACACCAATAAAACTTTCTAGAAATCTACCCTTCAAAACTCACCAGAAACACACTCTCATGAAAGTTCATTGACTATTTCATCAAAAGCATCCTACAACAAAACCACCTGTAGAGGACTTGCCAAGGAAAGCGTTTAGATATATACCCAGCAGTGAAATCACTGGGTCATATGGTAGTTCTAATTTTAGTTTTTTGAGGAACTGCCATACTGTTTTCCATAATGGCTATGCTACTTTACATTCCCATCAACAATATATGACATTCCCCTTTCTTCACTTCTTCATCAGCATTTTTTTTTTGTTCTTTTTTATAATAGTACTCTAACTGGGGTGACAGGATATCCCATTATGGTTTTAATTTGCATTTCCATGATGATTAGTGATGTGCGGCATTTTGTGTTTTAATCTGTTGACACATTGTTTGTCTTCTTTTGAGAAATTTCTATTCTGGTTTTTTGCCCATTTTTTATTGGATTACTTGTTTTTGCTATTGAGTTGAATTTCTTATATATTATAGTGATTAATTCCTTGCTTGATGAAGAGTTTGCAAATATTTCCTCTCGCACAACAGGTTATTTTTTCACTCAATTATTTTCTTTGCTGTGCATAAGCTTTTTAATTTAATATAGCCCTGTTTATCTATTTTTGGTTTTATTGCCTATGCTCTTAAGTTTTGCCCAGAACATTTTTGTCCAGACCAATATCCTACAGAATTTTCCCAATGTTTTCTTCTAGGAGTTATGTAATTTCTGGTCCTACATTTAAGTATTTAATCCATTTTTAATTTATTTTTTGCACATGGTGAAAATTGAGGATCTAGTTTAATTCTTCTGCAAATGTTTATCCAGTTTTCACAGCACCATTTATTAAAGAGATTGTCCTTTCTCCAATGTTTGTTCTTGGCATCTTTGTAAAAAGTGAGTTGGTTGGATTGGGGGGATACTGAGTGATCTTTCACAGATAAAAAGAACTGAGTATTACATGTTCTCACTCATAAGTGGACCTTGAACAACTACCACAATACTATGAGAAAAGGATTGATAGTGGTGGGAAACTGCAGAGGGGAGGCAAGGTAGGGAGGTGGGATTGACAGCAGTGGAAATCTGCCTAGGGAAAGGGGGGCACACCTCATCAACAAGGGTACCTGCACAGTGAATATTTGTATATCTAACCCTGAAATGTACCCCACAATTTTAAAATTAAAAAAATTTTAAAGTTAAAAAAATAAATAAATTTTCCCAAAAAAGTGAGTGGGTTGTAGTGCACAGACTTATATCTGGGTTCTCTATTATGTTCCATTGGTCAGTGTATCTACTTTTATACTTGTACAGTGCGATTTTGGTTACCATAGATTTGTAGCACAATTTTAAATAAGGTAGCGTGATACCTCCAGCTTTGTTCTTTTTTCTTAGAATTGCCTTAGCTAGTCAAAGTTTTTGTGGTTCCATACAAATTTTAGAATTTTTTCCTATTTCTGTGAAGAATGTATTTGGTGTTTTGATAGGGAGTGCATTAAATCTGTAGATTTCTTTGGGTAGTATAGATATTTTAATATCAATTCTTCCAATCCATAATCATGAGATCTTTTCTTTTTTGTGTTCTATTCAATTTCCTTCATCAGTGTTTTCTAGTTTCCTTCACAGAAATCTTTCACTTCTGGTTAAATTGGTTACTAAGTATTTTATATTATTGTAGCCATTGTAAATGAAATTGTTTTCTTAATCTCTTTTTCAGATTGATCACTATTAACATATAGAAATGCTACTGATGTTTATAATGCTGATTTTCTATCCTACAACTCTACTAAATTCCTTTATTAGTTCTAGGGTTTTTATTAAGTTTTTAGGCTTTTCTAAATAAAGAATCACGTCACCTGGAGACCCGCGGTGCCATGCATGGCCGGCTACTGCGGCCCCTCTGCAGCTGCTGTTCCACCCCAGGTGGCCCCAGCCCCGGTGGAGAGGAGCTCCCAGCACCATCACTGGCTACACCATCTCATCTGGCCCCAAGCTGCCCACCACCGCCTGTGGAGGCCCTCGGACACCGCCTTGTGGAGATCTGGGTTCCCTTGATGGCTACACTGATCAGCCTGGCACTCAGCCACTGCCAGCTCCCTCCCTGGCTGGGCGCCCAGCCCAGTCTCAGGCCATGGCAGCCCGGGGAGGCCCTCCACGCCTGCCCCTCAGAAGTACAGGCTCAATTCCCTCCTGATGCACCCCACCAGGCCCAAGGCCACCGCTGCCCACGCAGGACCCCAGCACCTGTGCCTCTGGGCTCTGTGCCACAACCCAGGTTGAAGCACCCAAAGCCGCAGCCAGGGCTCGACCCTCAGAATTCCGGCCCCCGCCCTGGGTTCCGTCCCCGCCCAGCCCCATCTCAAGCTGCCATCACCCATGGTGGCTCTAGGCACCTGTCCCTCAGAGACACCAGTTCCATTCCTGGCTGAAGTGTCCTGTAGGGGGTCCAATGCCACTTCCACTACCCACCACCCGCCCTACCCACAGACCTGACAAATGAAGAGAAAGGATGATTGGAGAGAAAAAATCAGCAAAACAGGAGCCACCCACCACAGCCATTTTCCAGAGAGAGATATGCATTGCCCTACCCATCTACGAGCAGGTTCCACCTTGGTTTTTAAGGTAACCTCGCCAAACAGGAGACAAAAGGCCCTCCCCTACACTGAATCAGACACAGGCAACTCAGCCTTGTGGCAGACCTCTCAGGCAGCAAGCCAAGGGAACCAACACAACATATGAGTAAGTCTACCTGCCTGCAAAGAGGAGAGGCTAGAGATCAGAGCTGAAGAGACTTTAGACACTCAGGAAAGACTCCAGAGCTAGTCTGGTTTCTTATTTAAATTTTTTATTTTATTATTTTGACTGTTTTGCTCACTTTTGTCTGGTTTTTGAGTTAGACTACTTGTTTGTGTTGGGGAAAAGCAAATCAAAAGGCACTGGACTGCCTTTGTGTGATTACCAGTATGCTTTAGAGAATCTTGTTTGTTTGTTTTTTACTCTTTTCTGGCCTAGTGTCTCTTTTCATTTATTAGTTAGTATGTATGTCTGTTTTCCCTCTTACTCCTTTGGTGCCAGGGAGCAAGCTTAAACCCCACTGAATGGACAGATTGTAAGGCAGTGGGAAGTGGGTTCCAGGATACCCATACAACTGTTGGTAGATACTGGGATCTGCAGATAGATTCTGAATCACAGCTTCCCCCTCAATTAAATCTCAAAACTGCAAAAAGGACAGTCCCAACCTACAGTCCGGCCTCAAAAGTGAACAAAGTCAGAGGTTGCTCATAAGAAAGAACAGGAGATTGAACAAAAAGAAGTAAAAGCAACCCCACTTTCCCTGAGAAACAGAATTAAAGAAGGGGAGGGAAAGGGGGAGAGAAAAATCTACACAAATGAAGAAAAACCAAAAGAAGAATATGGGACCTCATTAAACTGACAAGCTTCTGCAAAGCCAAAGAAACAATCAAGAGAGCAGAGAGACAGTGCACAGACTGGGAAAAAGTATTTACTAACTCCATGTCTGACAAAGTCCTAACATCTAGGATCTACAAGGAACTCAAGCGTGTTGAAAAGAAAAAAACAAACAACCCCATTACAAAGTGGGCAAAAGATATGAACAGACACTTCTCAAAAGATGACATACGAGCTTCCAACAGATACATGAAGAAATGTTCAACCTCACTAGTCATTAAGGAGATGCAAATTAGAACTACACTGAGATACCACCTAACTCCAGTTAGAATGACAATTATCAATAACTCAAAAAATAACAGATTCTGGAGAGGATGTAATGAAAAGGGAACACTTCTACACTGTTGGTGGGAGTGCAAACTAGTGCAGCCTCTATAGATATCAGTTTGGCGATTTCTAAAAGTTCTAAAAATCGACCTTCCATATGATCCTTCAATCCCCCTACTGGGAATATACCCTGAAGAACTCAAATCACTCTATAAAAAAGATACCTGCACATGTATTTTTATTGCAGCATTGTTCACAATAGCAAGATCATGGAACCAACCATGCTGCCCATCAAAAGAGGACAGGATTTTAAAAATGTGGTACATATACACAATGGAATATTACGCAGCCATAAAAAAGAATAAAATCATGAATTTTGCAGCAACCTGAATGGAATTGGAGTTTATAATACTAAATGATCTCTCACAGAAACAAAGATGTGAGTATCACATGTTCTCACTCATAAGTGGACCTTGAACAACTATCGTAATACTATAAGAAAAGGATTGACAGTGGCAGGAAACTATGAGGGGAGCAGGGAGGGGAAGGGAGGTGGGATTAACGGTAGTCAATATCTGCCTGGGGCCGGGGGGCACACCTCATCAACAAGGGTAACTGCACAATGGATATTTGTATACCTAACCCTTAACTGTACCCCACAATTTTAAAATAAAAAATACGTTAAAAAAATCATGTCATCTACAAATAAGGCTAATTTGACTTCTTCTTTCTAATCTGGATGCCCTTTATTTCATTCTCTGCCTAATTTCTCTGCCTTAAAAATTTTAGTGGTATGTTAAAAAAAAAAATGAAATTGGCCTCCTTGTCTTATTATAGATCTAAGTGGAAAGGCCTTCCATTTTTCTCTATATTAGCTGTGAGCTTATCATATATGTCCTTTATTGTATTGAGATTGTTCCTTCCATATAAAATTTTCTGAGGGTTTTTATCATGAAGGAATTTTATTGAGTGATTTTTATAGCATTTATTGAAATGATCATTTGGTTTTTGCCTTTGATTTGGGAGGTGTGATACATCACTTCTTTTGTTTTGTGTATGTTGAACCATTCTTGCAATCCTGGAATGAATTTCACTTGATTATGGTGAATGGTCTTTTTAATGTGTTGTTGAGTTCCTTTTGCTAGTATTTTGAGAGCATGTTTGGAAGTTCTAGCAGGGGAGTGTAGCTATTCATATACCCTTGATTGAAGAATGGTCCTCCTCTAATGGGAATGGTCATCCCGTTTGACCAAGTGTACAACTTTGGAAGGGGTGCACATAGAGCAGTGATGGAGAATGGAACACCTAGCCGGTCAGATCAGCTAAATCAACCCCATCGATCAATAGGGTGACAGATGTCACAGCCAGATTGCCTTCATATCCTCTTTTTTCAAGTATTTCATTGAGGATTTTGCATCTGTGTACATTGGGGATATTGGACTGCAGTTTTCTTTTTCTGTTGTCTATTTGTTTGGCTTTGATATCAGGGAAATGCCCAAGGGGAAGCTTTTATCTAGGAGTCACTGGACCCCATGCCCTGCAAAAGCCACCCACACTGCAGAAGCTGGACATTGAGAAAGCCACTTGTCCTGAAAAAGCACACTGGAGCAAGGAAGCAAAACTTTTCTTCTTCTAAATGTCTCTTTCGTACCCTCTGACAAAACTTAGTATCATGTTGGCTAGAAAAGGAAAAACATTTAAAAGGCTCAGATTCATTTTCACAAATAAGGCAATATATGTTAAACCTTGGTAAGTTTCTGAGCAGGCTGTGTTTCCTGGTCCTAGTTTATACCCAATGGTGTGCCTTCTCTACTCTTTTCTTCTGCCTCCTGCCCAGAAAAAAAGTCTGATAAATTTATTCTGGTAATTTTAACTTGTTCTGATTTCATTTAGTAATAAATATTCATTATAGAAAAATTGGAAAATGCATCACTTTTATAGAAGAAAATTCAAAACATTCCTTAACTCAATCTAAGAAATAACCATAGTTAACATTTTTACTGTATGTTTTTATAGAGAGAGAAAAATATATCTCTATACACACATAATATATAATCCCAAACATGCCATGCACACACACACATATGTATACACACCCATGTACACACACACCTATCTATATGTGAATACCTATGTATCTGTGAGTGGACTCCCTTCCCACCACCCCTGTACCTAAATAGATATATATGTAGATACAGATATGGAAATATTTTTAAAGGTTATAAATAATGTCTAAGTATCCTTTTGACATTTTTATTCTGTAAGACTAAGAGCATTGTATATCTTTCATAGAAGAACAAGAAAAGCATCTTAGCTACTTGTAAATCATTAATCTTTAACAATGTGACAGTATTTCATAAGGATTGAGAGCAGAATTCAGCAAACTATAGCCCACAGGCTACATCCTGCACTCTACCTGTTTTTGTAAATAAAGTTGTATTGCAACACAGTCATACTAATTCATTTAGGTATTGTGTATAACTACCTTTATACAACAGAGCTCAGCAGATGCAACACAGATAATATGACCTGCAGAGCTTAAAACATTTACTGTCTGATCCTTTAAAGAAAAATTTGACAACCTCTAGTTAAAAGCACAGAATCCATAGTTAGGCTGCCTATGCTAAAATTCCAGCTCTAATATTAACTGTGTGCC
This sequence comes from Carlito syrichta, assembly GCF_000164805.1. NCBI lineage: Eukaryota > Metazoa > Chordata > Mammalia > Primates > Tarsiidae > Carlito > Carlito syrichta. Next base: position 6,462 of record NW_007057554.1, on the reverse strand, counting down.
TTGGGCAAATCAGTTCAACTCTCTAAGGCTGTTTACTTATTTACATAAAATGAAAATACTAACACTTCATAGGTTTATTGGAGGGATTAAATAAAATGAAAACTGCTTATAACTACTGGAAGTTTAAGTTCATTAAAACCTAAGAATCATTGCTATTGTTATTTTTGATAAGCACAAAAAAATAGCAAAAAGCAATCATATAGAGTGTATCTTTGGGCCGTTACCATATGACATAGGGATTGACCTAATCAGTTGTATCTTTCTGTTATTTTTCTTTCAGTGCACAAAGTGGAGGCCTAGAGAAATAGAAAATCAGCTTATTTATATAAAAAATGGAAGTGTGTCATTCCTTTCTCTTAGGAGAATCTCTAACACAGAAGGCTGAATCCCTCATCCATTCAGTTGGCTGAGTCAAAGAGAGAACAGCAAAAAAGGTTTGAAGGAAACCTAGATCTGGACATAAATACATAATGTGCAATACATATAAGCTGCTGAAATTTCCCTAATTTCATATCACAGTTCCATTTCTGCATGAGTGAGGAGGCTTCGTGTGCATCAAGATGACACTTTTCCAGCAATATAATTACACCAAAGGTGTGGTAATCCACTATCTTCACCTACTAACTAATTTAAAAGAAGCAAAACAAAAAAAAAATGATGATGTTGCCAGATGATAAAGTAGTTTGATTTGGGTTAAAACCAGAAATTATTATACCATTATTTTTTCTCAAGCCTATTTCTTAGAAACTTGAAAATAGCATTTTCTTAAAATTTAGTATACTTATTTTATGTAATCTTTTCTGATCCAAGTACTATAGAAGTAAATGTAAGGTTAATCTGGATAAATTGCTTTGAACAAATAAATACAGGAAACCTAAAAAGACTGAATTATATCCAACCTCTGAAGATTTTCTTTCTGGAGCAACTTAAGAGAAATGAATAGGAATGTTGTTCTCTTCGCTTCAGTCGTGTGTTTACTCTCCTTAACTATTCTTACCGATAAACAAATAGGTAGATGGGTGGAGGTGGCATGGAAACTACTAGGACAAAATATGACACTGTAATGGTTAATCTCTCCATAAATTGATGCCAATAATTTGTTGACTTCTGATTTCCAGTTAAGATTTTTTAAAATGTGTGCAATATTTATGCTATAACAAAACAAATAGACCATTGCTTTCCTTAACTCTGGTGTGGCTATGTGCTCTTTGAGCTATGGCCACTGCCATGTGTTCTAAGCTTTGGTCCACTCCCCTACCTTGATGAGGTAAATCTCTCTCTCCTCTCTCTCTCTCCTCTCTCTCTCTCTCTCTCTCTCTCTCTCTCTCCCTCTCCTTCTCACTAATTTACTTTCTAAATAAACTATATTTTCCGATCCAAAAACAAAACAAATAGAACAATGACTTGTGTTTCACAATTTATACAACTGAATTCATGTCTCTTATGAGTATTTTTCTGAATGATTCTTCCTCTGGAATATGGGGGCACTGCAGGCATGTTAATATGTGCTAATATGATATAATAGACTCACATCCCCCAAGCACTACCCTGAGATAACCAGTATGGTCCCAAGTCTTATAGCATAGTAAGAGGGTGTTGTGGGCACATAGATAATATCCTCCAGACACTGTTATGCTGCTAGAGGGGCACATCATACTTCTTTCAGTTTTAGCTATATTTTGTTCTTATTCATGGCTCTTTCTGGAATTTCCTGTGAATTACCATCATTTCCACCTATAGAAATTGTATCCATCTTTCAGATCAAAGCTCACATATTTCCATAAAGTCTTCCCTTATTCAAGAATACACCTCCAAATAACTTAACTATTCCTGTTGCTATGAGATGAATGATATGAGAATGCAAAGTAACTGGGGTTTAAAGGAGTGTGGAGGAAACTTGGTTGAAGTCAATGGGATAGAGGTGGAAAGAGGGCTCTGAATTTTATACTGAGCTTTTTCCACAGAGTTCACACATTGAGTTGAAGCTACTACAAAAGCTGTAAGCTGAGAGAAGTAAAAGGGCCTGCTTAAGACTACACTGGATCAGAACAATAGAGAACAACCATTAATCACTCACAGAATTATTCTAGTACCAAATAATAAGCAATAGCAGTCTATTACTTTGGGAGGGGAGAGAGACCTCTTTGTGTCAAGCAGCCAGGATCACTGAACCTGAGGAGAGAATTGAAATATTGACCAAAAAAAGAAACCATCTGGCAATGCAGCCACCACTCTAAGTACAATACAACAGCAGCCCACTGCTTGAAGTAGAAGACTGCAATACCCTGAAGATAAAAACAAAAATAACAACACTCAAATTCACCTTAAATTCTGTCTACATTGACTCAACTATAAACGAATGGCTTGACATATGCTAATCTATGCTAATTTCCAGGCATAAATAATATTTACCTCAGATTCTACTTGTCTTCTAGACATTATATCTAGCATTCAATCAAAAAACATAAAACACACAGAAAAGCAAGTAAATGCAGCCCATTTTCAACAGATAAAGCAATCAACAAAGGTAGCTCACATGTTGGCTATTAGAGAAGAACTTAGAGATATTTTATGTTATGTTAAAAAGCTCATTATGTTAAATAATGTTATCATGTGTTAAATGAAAGTGTGACAATGGTAGACAACATAAATGAACAGACGAGAAATTTCAATAAAGATATGGAAACTGAATGGAGTCAAATGAAGAGCCAAAAGAATTTTTTTAATTTACAGAGATGAAGATTTCCTTCAATATGCACACCAACAGACACAGCTGAGAAAAGAATCAGCAAACTTGAAGACAGGTAAGTAGATGTATTAGTTTCCTAGTGATGCTGAAACAAAAAAACCACAAATTGTGTGGCTTAAACAATATAAAGATATTATATCACTGTTCTGAGGACTAGACGTCTGAAATCAAACTGTCAGCAGAGATTTTTTTTCTTCTGTTGACTTGCCAGTAACATTTGGCATTCCTTGGCTTATAGATAAATTACTTCAATCTCTACTATCTTCTTCACATGGTGTTCTCCTTATATCTCTATCTCTATCCAAACTCCTTTTTTAAAGAACAGCAGTCATATTGAATTAGGGCTCACTCTTATGTCTTCATTTGAACTTTATTGCCTCCGTAAAAACCCTCTTTACAAATAAAATCATAATTTAAGGATCTTAGAGTTTGTATTTCAATATATATTTTTTTAATTTTTATTTATTTATTTTTTTAAAGATGTGGGGTATAATTCAGGATTAGGTATACAAGACGACAAGATACAGGTAATGTTTGAGCCTCCCTTTGGTCCTCACTTTACCTGGTTTGAGATTAGATACACTTATTGATGTCGTGCCCCCACCCTCACCCCAGCAGTATCCCACTACTGCCAATCCCTTTCTTATGGTATCTTGGTAAATGTTCAGGATCCGCTTATGAGTAAGAACATATGGTACTCTTTTCTTTGTTTCTGTGATAGATCACTGAGTATTATAGACTCTAAATTCATCCAAGTTGTGGCAAAGTCTATGTTTGTCCTTATTTATGGCTGCATAATATTCCATTGTGCATATGTCCTATATCTTTTTAACCAGTGCAGTTTTGATGGGCAGCACAGTTGATGCGGATTTTTCAGGTCAGCCTGGGCTTTAAGAGTGTCAGCTCAATAGGCCAGCCAAGTCCCAGAGAGAGTCATCGAAGGGCTGGTAAGTCTAGCCCCAGAAGTGTCAGCTCTAATGGCCTGGCAAACCAAACCCTGAGAGTGTTGCAATTTGGGGGGCTGGCAAGCCAAGCCCTGAGAGTGTTGCAATTCAGTAGGCTGGTAAGCCTAGACCCCAGGGTGTTGGCTCTAACAGGCTGGCAACCCAAGCCCTGAGTGTGTTGTTGGTTCAGTAAGCTGGCAAGCCTGGCCCACAGAGTGTCTCAGCTTTGGAATCTTGCCTTCTCCCAGCAGCTCTCCTGGTTCAGCTGGCTCCATCAGCTGGCAAGCCAGTCTCTGGTGTGCATGGCTTTTTGGCTCTGATGATCTTCTATAGCTCTTCAGGTTACATCTCTTCAGAGTCGAGGTTCTTCTCCCACGCCCAGGAAGAATGAGGAACACAGACAGCCAAAAAGTAAGAAAGCAGGATTTACTGGGGACAGAAAAGCTCCACAGTGGGAGGGGACCCAAAGGGGTTGCCAGACTGAGGCTGAAACCTGGTGCTTATACAGACCTAAGTCCAAGCTGATTGGCTTGCACTAGCTGTGAGCTGTTGCTGTTTTGATCGGTCAGTATTAAGGACCAATTGGCAGGAAGTAGGGGCCTAATGGTGAGCTGATTCATTGCTTTTTGATCCTAGCAGTGAGGATTTAACCTCTAGCTTGAGAGGCTCCCAGGGAGCTTGTTGACTAATGCTAAGCCTGAGAGGCCTGCCAGGAGTTCACTACATTGTTACCAGAGGACCTGCCTATCTGTCTGTCTAGCCTTTCTCTAGCTATCTCCTATCTCATGGTTGGTTCCATGTTTTGGCTATTGTAAATAGTGATGCAATAAACATGCATGTGCAGGTATCTTTTTTGTAGAATGATTTGAGTTCCTCCCAGTACATTCCCAGAAGGGGGATTGCTTGGTCATATGGAAGGCCAATTTCTAGTTCTTTTAGAAATTGTGACAGCCGGCAGCCATTCCACATCGCACCACCAGTGCCTGAGGCAAGCTGCCACCGCTGGCACCACTGCCACCACCACCACCTATGACATAGCCATTACACATTGCTCAGCCTGTGCCTGAGGCCAGCCATTCCACATCAGACGGTCAGTGCCTGAGGGGAGCCACAGCTGCCACCGCCAAGGCAGCCATTACACATCGCACGGCCCGTGCCTGAGATGATCCACAACTTCAGACCTTGAAGCCCCTGCAAGCAAGATGTGCTGAGGTCTATTACCCCTGGTCGTCCTGCCAGGCCGTGGGTTTCCTCCTGTGTGCCTCCAGGCAACATCTCCCTCCCCTTAGGGGTCAGCAAGAGCAGTGATAAAGACCATCTGGAGTGCAGGATAACACCACCTGCTGGTGATTCAAGGTAACAACACCAAAAGGGGAAAAATGGAAGTCAAACAGACAAAGGTCAGATCTGAGTAGTGAATGGGGCAGTGGTGAACTGAGTGATGATCTGAACTGCCCTTCACAGCAGGCCAGGGGCAACTGATCCTAACCTTGAACAAACTTATCAGCTTGAAAAGACAGCTAGAAATCAGAGCTGAAAGGACATTCAACTTAAACGAAAAGTCTCAGAGTGTGCTTGATTGGTTCTGTTAGTCTACTGACTTGATTCTATTCCTCCTGTTTTGTTCCCCGCCCCTTTATTTTTCTCCTTCTTTTCCCTTCTTTTATTTTCTTCTCTCTGTAAACCATATCTTTGTATAGAGGAATAAAACACCAATAAGGAGGTTGGTAAGCTTGTATGTTAGCAACATTGTATGTTTTTGTTTTTTTAAATATGGGAGTTGGTTAGTTTGTAGCAGTTGTCTATTGTTTTTACATGTTTCAATTTTTGTCTCTCTCTCTCCATTTGTTGGTACACTCGTCTGTTTTCACCCTTACTCCTCTCTCTCTCCACCCCCCTTTTGTCCCCCACTGCCTGCTCCATTCTCTTCCCTCTGTTAACCACATTTTATTTCAGGGAGTAAACCTACAACCCCACTGCATGGACAGATTCCAAGGCAGTGGGAAGTGGGTTTCAGATTATTCATACACCTGTCAGTGGATACCAGGACCTGCAGATAGATTCTGAATCACAACTCCTCCCTTAAGTAAATCTCAAAACTGCAAAAAGGACCACCCACAACCTACAGTGCAACTCCAAAATTGAACAAAGTTAGAGGACATACATAAAGAAGAATAGGAGATTGAACAAACAGAAGGAAAAACAACCCCTTGACACCTGAATAACAGAATTAAAGAAGACAGTGACATGGAGGGAAGGAAAAAGTAGGGAGGGGGAAAAACTGCAAAAATGAAGAAAAACCAAAAAAATGTAGGTCTCAAACAGACCCTGGGAGATCAGACTGGGAAAACAGATTCCGGAACACAAACAATGAAGAGCCCCCAGAATGACTGGTCACACGCAACAAACCCAGACATCAAGACATTAATAGAGAGAATCAAAAAAACTGAGGAGAGACAAGAGGAAAACAGGAAGGAGCTGATGTCAGAAATAACAGCAGTAAAAAATACTGTGATGGAAATAAATAAGAAACTAATAAGTGTGGAAAGCAGAATTAGCCAAGCAGATGAAAGAATCTCAGAGCTCGAAGACCAAAACACAGAACTAACCCAAACTGTCAAAAGCATAGAAAAGAAGGCTCAAAAAGACAGAACAAAATCTTCAAGAGATGAATGATCACTTCAAGAGACTGAACCTAGGAGTATTTGGTCTTCCTGAGGCAGGAGAGAAGAAACAGGAGGCCACAATGGAACAAACATTTCATGAAAT
>NW_007057553.1:0-689 GCF_000164805.1 Carlito syrichta | reverse complement strand
TTGGGGAAAATGTCAATGTAAAACATACAAAGCATGTAGCAGCAAGTCTATCTGTGGATTTTCCAATTGTTCAAAGCCTCTTTCTGTTTGAAACTTCTTGCTTAGTTTGAGAGTTTGTCCAAGGCAACTCTTGGTGGCTTGATTGTACAGATGGCACAGCATTCCCATGTATTGAACTTTGGAGTGTTGAATTTCTCTCATGCAGCACAATAAACAATTTGCCTCTCCTAATTATTCCATTTTCCTTACTAATTGGTAACCTTCTGGGCCATTTGTATCTGTGGGCAACTTACAAGTATTTTAAAAGTATTTTGCCTAGAAAAACACTAAATATGTCAGCCCTTCCTTCTGTATGTTTGTATATGTTGTCCTGAGAAGTATAACCCTTGTGTGCCAGTATTCTTTTTAGAAGGTCTTGCTGAGGATTTTACTTGGTAAACATGGAATGTATATACTAGTGTGTGAAATCTTGGACAAATGCAGGCTGGAATAATGGTGTGTTACCTAGTTCTTCAGCTAAGGAGAAGCTTTCCTGTGCTTTCTTTCATTGCCCTACAACTGGCCAAGTGGCTCAGCCAGACACTTTGATTCTGGATCTCAAAAACCACTGGGAATTCTTGGATTAGTGGTTGAAGGTTGAAAACTCTCTTATAATGTCTGAAAAGGTTAGGAAAGTTTCCAAGTTATAT
>NW_007057552.1:0-779 GCF_000164805.1 Carlito syrichta | reverse complement strand
TACTTGTATACATATTTTACTGGATTTTTCAAAATAAAAACAAAAATTTTAAAATTACTTTTATAGTTTGAGTCTTAAGAATATATCCTGGGTCTGATTCTATTGGTGAAAATTTATATATAGATATATATATCCTAGGACCTTCAGGAGTTCATGGCCCATAATTTAAGAAACAATGAATTAGAATGTGAGTTCCTTGAGCGTCTTTCATTTATTTATTTCATTGTACAGTAGATTCTCAGGTGTTTGTTGAATGAATAAATATATTAAGTAGGCCAGCCTCCATGGCTCAGCCTGCAATCCCAGCACTTTGGAGGCTGAGGCAAGAGGACTGCCTGAGGCTGTGGGTTTGAGACCAGCCGGGGAAGTTTGGTGAGACACTGTCTCTACAATAAATAAAAAATGAAGGAGTGGTAGCACACGCCTGTAGTTTTGGCTACTTGGAAGGCTGAGGTGAAAGGATCACTGGAACCCAGCAGATCGATGCTGAGATGGCTGTGAGCATGCCTCTCCAGCCTGGGTGACAGAGTGAGACTCCAACTCAAAATATGTGTGTGTGTGTGTGTGTGTGTGTGTGTGTGTGTGTGTGTGTGTGTGTGTGTGTGTGTGTGTGTGTGTGTGTAAGGTGCATAACAAGGAATTCTCCCCAAATACATTTAAACTCTTTAATCAATATTACTATTTTTGTTTTTCTCTTAAAATTAGTTGTTTCAGTTTCAAAAAATGTAAACATTGTCAGAATTTATTTGAAAATATTTTTTCTTGGCTGGCAGTGGTGG
>NW_007057551.1:0-561 GCF_000164805.1 Carlito syrichta | reverse complement strand
TCATTCATTCTAATTCCGAGTTCCCAGGAGTGAGGATCATCGGTCAACTGTCAAGGTCAAGGGTCAAGGGTCAATTGTCCAGTCCTGGTCCTCCATTGGGGCAGGGTGTGCAGGATAGGGAGGGCTGGGAGCACTGACATCTAGTTGAATACATCTGACAGCTTCCTCTCTTAGAAGGAGGCATTACTGTTGTCACTATTTCTTTATAGGTAAGGTATTTTATCCAGAAAGTAGCAGATGATGGTGAAGGGGACATTGGGATGATATGTTTTCCTTTAGGGGATGGCATGATAATTAAGCTTGTAAACTCATCCTAGAAAAAGCAGTTCATACCTCATGGCTGAATATCAATATGGTCACCTTTGAAGTGCTCCCTTTGGGAAGCTATACACTGATGTCAGTGCCTAGTACACCCAGCAGAACAATTTTGGAACTCTTTTTGGAATAGTCATCAGAGTTGTCTTCGTATTCCCCTTGATGTCCAGAATGCCATCAAAATATCTTTCTTTCAATATTTCCTCCATCTTTGGGTAAATAAAAAAGTCACTGGGGACAAGGTCA
>NW_007057550.1:0-818 GCF_000164805.1 Carlito syrichta | reverse complement strand
TGCTGCGAAATTCGCTGTTCTTATAGAGTGACTTGTCATGGGCTTTGTAGTCAGGTTTGAATCTCACCTGGCTACGTGTGAAGCTATTTGACCTTGACATGTTCCTCCATCCTGGTTTCCTTGCCCGGGAGATGGAATTTAATAGTGATTGGTGAAAATGAATACACGAGATAAAATGTAACACCGTAAGTACTGGCCACTATACTTATCGTTAATCTATTTTTAGAGTACAAATTCTCACAGTTGCAAAAAGTCATATTAAGAAGTGGATTGAAATACCACATTCTAGAACTTCACATGGGTCTTTTGGAAGAAATATCTAGTTTTCTTTAAGCACCTGATTGTGCACGTGAAGTCACATACCACAACAGAATATATTGGTGGTACTGATAGTTGTTTTGGAGTTTGTGTTCAGTCCTTCTTGGTGGATCCTGGGTGCAACCTTAGACCCCAAATGCTAGGGAAGTGTTTTTCTTGGTGCCTGTCTATTGCCCCTGGTTACGTGTTACACTGTGACCCACCTTGGAACCTCACAGTCACATCTGTCATTGTTCCATGCGGATTCAGTCAGTCCACAAGCACAGCTCTCCAGGGAGAAAGACTGTAGCAGACACTCCCCATCTCTAGCTCATATTCTAGATACTACACGGGATTTTCCAGGAACCCTGTGTGTTCGGCCATTATTTAAATCCTAATTTATGTGACTTACTAAGTCTGAATCAGAAATAATCTATTATGGTTTTGAAAATATGAGTGGACTTAATATGGTCAATGGAACAGAAGAATGTGTTTAATCTCGATTGTCTGAAAATTCGGGG
>NW_007057549.1:0-606 GCF_000164805.1 Carlito syrichta | reverse complement strand
GGTTCGGTGGCTCAGACAGTAATCCCTCACTTGGGGAGGCTGAGGTGAATGGATTGCTTAAGCCCGCGGGTTCGAGACCCAGCTGGGCAACTTGGCGAGACCTCATCTGTACAATAAATCAAAAAATTAGCTGGGCGTGATAGCGCTCACCTGTAGTTCCAGCTATCTTGGAAGGCTGAGGTAGAAGGATCGCTGGAGCCCAGCAGGTCGAGGCTGCGGTGGCCTGGAGGTGCCACTGCAATCCAGAGTGAGACTCCAACTCGAAAAATAAAATAAAATAAAATACAATTTCAACATTAAACAGAACCCAAAAGTCATTTGTTGATTAGGGTTTGAAAATACTCTGAGTTCCCCCCAAATGCACTTTTTTTTCTGTGGGTTTAGAAACCAACCAATGATAGTTCACCTGGACATACCAATCAAAGATTTCCTGGACCAACCAATCAGAGCTCATGTGAACCAACCAACCAGAGCTCACCTGAACCAACCAATTAGAGTCAGTGCTCACTTGCCTTGGCAATGGGGACCTCAGCTGTATCACAAAGCAGAAGGAATTGTAGCAACTCTTAAAAATGAAACAAAGAAACCAGGAAGTCCAAGCACAAT
>NW_007057548.1:0-785 GCF_000164805.1 Carlito syrichta | reverse complement strand
TTCCTTTCATTACTGAAGATGTCAGATGATTCTTTAAGTGAAACCCCAATTTTCTCTTGTCTGATGAAGCTGGTATAAGTGGAAGTGTTTTGACATTGACTTTGACATAAAAGAATTGTTGAATCAAACTCTTTAATCTCAGTGCCAGGCCTTGGACTCATTCTTGAGTTTATGTACAGGACTCTTTTTTGTACACCTGTGACCTCACTAGAGCCACTTCTGGTGTTATATCTTGACTTAGTAGACACAAACACGGCAACTTAGGGCTATATCAGGACTCAGAAGATCCCAAACATGGCATCAAGTTGTGGGGCTGTGTTGCTCTTATTCTCTGTGGCTTGGGGGTAGAGTCATGTATTAATATTTTCTGTGCTGACTCAGAAAGACCATGGGGCATACACTTAAATAAACCCCACTTGTGGGCCATATAAGCATTGCTTCATCCTATACTGGCCACTTCAGATCTTTTCAGGGCAGAGTTGGATGAGACAGAGAGAGGGCTCCCAGCTGAACAGCTTGTGCTGAGTTATTTTCCAGTTGCATTTCCTAGCTCAGCCAAAGATAAACAAATGAGAAGAACCCAAGCCAAAAAATGCCATTCAGACTGTGATTTGGGTTAATATACTACCCCAGGGTAGCAATGGATTTGTGACTGGACAGACACAGGAAGGAAATGGGGTTAGGGAAGCCAAGTGAATTGGTGATGATGTATCATCATTTATAAACAAGCACATTCCTTACATGAATGGGAAGGTGTTTTTCTGGTGAACAAAGAGTCAAATCCT
>NW_007057547.1:0-377 GCF_000164805.1 Carlito syrichta | reverse complement strand
AAAAAGAAAAAACCAAGTGGAAGAACAATAACTCAATAAGAACTCCATGATAGGGATGAACTCTCACATTTCAATAATTAGTCTGAATGTGAATGGACTAAACGCAGCACTGAAAAGACATAGAATGACAAAATGGATAAAATATCACCAGGCAACAATATACTGCCTTCAAGAGACCCATCTCACTAGAAAGGACATACACAGACTCAAAGTAAGAGGATGGGAAACAAATTTTCAGGCGAATGGAACACAAAAGAAAGGAGGAGTCGCAATCCTAATTTCAGACAAAATACCATTTAAGCTATCAAAAATTAAAAAAGATACAGAGGGCCACTACATAATGATAAAAGGTTCACTCCATCAACAAGAAATATCTA
>NW_007057546.1:0-499 GCF_000164805.1 Carlito syrichta | reverse complement strand
ATAAATCAAAAAAATCAGCCAGGCGTGGTAGCGCATGCCTGTAACTCCGGCTACTCGGAAGGCTGAGGCGGAAGGATCGCCGGAGCCCAGCAGATCGAGGTTGTGGTGGCTGGGAGCGGCCGCTGCACTCCAGTCTGGGTGGCAGAGTGAGACTCCAACTCAAAAAAAAAGAAATTACTTTCTATTTCTTTTTAATTCGACAGACACTTATAAAATCATTAGCAGTTTTCACCAAATCCAAGTTCTAGATTTCTTACTCAGTTATCCTGCTGCAAGCATACGAGTAATATTTGTCAACTCTTCTATATTCATTTCCTCAACTGGAAAATGGAAAGAGCCCATCCTTGGCAATACAGTTTTTAAAATAATTATTGCAAGTTATTTCCCAAAAACAGATCGTCTGTGAACTGTAAGTCTCTGTAAAGTGCTTTTTTTCTACAGAAGTATGTCAGTTTCCTCTTGTCAGTATAGCAAACTGAAATTCAGGGGTAGCTGAAGA
>NW_007057545.1:0-821 GCF_000164805.1 Carlito syrichta | reverse complement strand
AAAGGATCGCCGGAGCCCAGCAGGTTGAGGCATGCCACTGCACTCCAATCTGGGCGACAGAGTGAGACTCCAACTCAATAAATAAATAAATAAATAAATAAATAAATAAATAAATAGATAAATAAATAAATCTAAAGCCAGGCTCAGTGGCTCAGACTGTAATCCCGAGCCTTTGGGAGGCTGAGGTGAGTGGATTGCCTGAGCCCGCAGGTTAGAGACCCGCCTGGGCAGCGAGACCTCATCTCTACAATAAATCAAAAAATCAGGTGGGCGTGGTAGGCATGCCTGTAATTCCGGCTACTTGGAAGGCTGAGGTGGAAGGATCACCTGTGCCCAGCAAGTTGAGGCTGCGGTGGCCGGGAGCGACCACTGCACTCCAGTCTGGGTGACAGAGTGAGAATCCAACTCAAAAAAAATAAAATAATTAAATAAATAAATAAATAAATCTAAAGGAGAAAATAATGAAAAGTGCAGTAATTAATGTAACTGAAGTCAGGAAATCAATAGTTTGTCAAGATATTAATCTTTCCCAACTTGATCTTTAGTTTCAACCCAATTCCAAATAATCTCAGCAAGTTATTGTATGGATATCAGCACACTGACTCCAAAGTTTATATGGAGAGGAGAATGACACAGAACAACCAATTCAGTGTTGAAGGAGAAGAACAAAGTTGAAGGAATAACACTATCAAACTTCAAGATTTAACTATAAAGCTGTAGTAATCAAAACTGTAATATTGGTGAATGAATAGATGTGTAAATCAGCAGAACAGAATAGATGCGTATAAATGTAATCAACTGATCTTGATAAAGGAGCAAAG
>NW_007057544.1:0-777 GCF_000164805.1 Carlito syrichta | reverse complement strand
TTTGGTCCTCAAGCTCTGAGATCTTTCTTCTGCTTGGGTAAATTCTGCTTTCCATGCTTATCAATTTGTTATTTATTTCATTCACAGTATTCTTTATTACTGTTATCTCAGATATCAGCTCCGTCCTAGTTTCTTCTTGTGTCTCCTCAATTCTTTTTAGTCTCTCCATTATTGTTTTGATATCTGCATTTGCATTTTGAGACCCTTCATTCTGGGGACTTTGCATTGTTTGTATTCCAAAGTCAATTTTCTCAGTGTCTGCTCTCCCAGGCGTCTGGGAGAGACCCATACTCTTCTTTTGGTTTTTCTTCATTTCTGTAGATTTTTCTCCCTTTACCCCTTTCCCTCCCCCTCTTCAATTCTGTTTTTGAGGGAAGGTGGGGTTGCTTTTATTTCTCTTCTGCAATGACCTGTTCTTCCTTATGAGGGTCTTCTGGTTTTGTTCACTTTTCCCTCTGTTTTACAGTCTGTCTATTCAGCAGTTTTCAGTCTTGGTCCCTAGATTTAAAAAAGGGGCATGTAGAAGAGGAAAATAATGGAGGAAGGGGGGGTCAATAGGGAGTTAGAAAGAGAGAAGCGCGAGAGGGAAAACAGATATACATACCATCTATCAGGTGAGAACGAGACACAGGTCTGGGAAGAGGTGAAGAAAGACACATAAGAAAGAGTACTGATAGCTACATAGTACTAAAGAGTACTGAAGCAACACAGAGACAGGGCAATAAAATCGAGAAACAGTGTAAGTCAGAAGGTAAACAACAAACGTGATCTAAACCA
>NW_007057543.1:0-1356 GCF_000164805.1 Carlito syrichta | reverse complement strand
AGTGGAAAATAGATGAACTAATTTGTCTAATCTGTAAAGTCACCTCCAATTCTGACATTTTGGTATTCTGTGATTCTACAATCACGGACTCTAGTCCCAGAGATCTGTGATGCCTTCGCATGGCCTCCAGTAGCGGCACTTGGTCCTTAGCGCTAATGTCCATTAGTCGCTGCTTCCTGGCCCACCATATTTCCTACGTGCTATCTCCCGTGAGATCACACACTCTCCAGGGTAACTTTGTCTTCATCTCTGGGGTCTTCCTCCCAACTCTGTGCCTCGGTGCAACAGCCCTGAAAATGAGTTGCGGGCTCTCAGCAGGCACTAGGCAACTCTTTGCTCGGTCTAGGGTTCTAGGGGGCTGCGGAGTCCTTTGCCTGGGGCTCAAGGCCCTTCCTTCTGTTTCCAGCCCGGTTGCTCATTCTCGACACCACTCACAGTCAGGTCTTCTGGCCACAAACAGATAAAAGCCTACCAGTGAAGACCTTGTAAAACACAATGGATAAAAGCCGGTTGGTTCCTCTGGCCCTGTGTTCCACAACACCCCAATGCTCAGATCACCTCCTCCACTAGTGCCAGTGTCTGTTCTGAGCGCCCAGCTCCTCCGTCCGCACCCGACTCCCTCTCTGGTTGTTGTCACTTCAAGGCAAGAAACCGAGCTGCTGCATCGGTTCCATATTCAGATTTTCTGTCATTTTCTGCCGCCCTGTCCTCACAGCTACTTCCTGAAGCTTGAGTCGGTTCCTTCTCCTTTAGACATTTACATTTTAAAAGGATTAAATGTTTCTCTGCCTGGTCTTTCACACGGTCTTCAGGGTGAGGATCATGGGAGGCACAGAAAATGCTGCTCTTACTCTGAGTCTGTCCGCTTGTCGAAGAAACAAACATTCAGCCAGAAAACACATTAGAAAATGTTGTAGAACAGCTTTTGTGATGACTTTGTATCTGTGACAGTAAAGGAATTCGAAGCACTTGGTATGGGCTGCAGTCATCAAGAAAGCCTTCATGAGAAAAGTGATTTATCTGTGGATTCTGGAGGGTAGGATTGAAAAATAAACTCACAGTACTGGAAAATGGGGTTTTCATGGTGGCTGTTCTAATGAACATTAACCGATTGAATATCGGAAGGGACTAACTCACGAGGGAAAAGGTGAGCCATGGGGAGAGAGAGGTTCAAAAGTTGGGGGCACTGTGGAACTTCCTGGTAGAAAGATTAGTCTCACAGACAGGAGAAAGAATTCTGAAAGAACCGGAGGCCTTTGTGGTATCCCGTATTGCTGTTCATTAAGATTTCAGCATCCTCCCCTCGTGTCCCACCACCACTCCTTCCCTCTGGCAGTCAGACATGCTCGGGTGACT
>NW_007057542.1:0-766 GCF_000164805.1 Carlito syrichta | reverse complement strand
CCACTCAATATCATTATTTTCTTTTTATTTTTGGAGACAGAGTCACCCTCTGTCATGCAGGCTGGAGTGCAATGGAACGATCGGAGCTCACCACAGCATCCATCTCCTAGTCACAGATACTCCTTCCCCCTTAGCCTCTCCAGCGGCTGGGACCATGGCGTGTTCCACCCATAACTGCCCGATTTTTTAAATTTTTTGTGGTGTTGAGATCTGTGTATTTTAACCAACCTGATCTCCTGAGCTTAAGTGATCCTACTGCCTCAGCCTCCTAAAGTGCTGGTATGACAGGCACAATCTCTCCGTGTCTGGCCTTTATTTCCATGAATTTAAGAGGTGTAAATAGTCTGTGTTCTGTGCTTCAGTCGTACCTACCAACTCCACGTGTGCCCGTGGTACCCAACAGGTAATTTTTTATCCCTCTACCCTTTCTGTTCTCCCTTTCTGAGTCTCCAGCGTTCCTTATAACATTTTCTGTGTCTTGGGGATTTTTTTTTTTTTTGGAACCTAGTTTCACCGCTTGAGAGGATTCTTCATTTAGCTCCCATGTATAAGTGAGAGCATGTGATGTTGGTTTTTCCGTTCCCGAGTTAGTTCACTTGGGATGATGGGCTCCAAGTTCATCCCAGTTGTTGCCAGTGACACTGCTTTATTCTTTTTGATAGCTGAATAGTATTCCACGACATCTATATAACACATCCGTACTATCCGTCGATCGGCTTCTGGACATTTAGGTGATTCTACATCTGTGCGATTGTGAAATGTGTAG
>NW_007057541.1:0-658 GCF_000164805.1 Carlito syrichta | reverse complement strand
TCCATCACAATGTCTACATGACATCTTGCTAATGGCAAAACAAGAATCAGGGTTTCCAAACAGGATTATGGTGAAAGTGAGTACTCCTATACAGCACATTTCACGGCGTCTCGCTATGGTAGAATAAGGAATCTATGATACGGTGTTCCGCAATCCGAAAAATTCTCAGGCAGTACCCATGCGGTATAAATAAGAAGACCTCATCTCTACAATAAATCAAATTGAGCTGGGTGTGGTAGCGCACGCCTGTAGTTCCACATACTTGGAAGGCTGAGGCAGAAGGATCGCCGGCCCCAGCAGGTCGAGGCTCTGGTGGCTGAAGCAGCCACTGCACTCCAGTCTGGGTGACAGAGTGAGACTCCAACTCCAAAAAAAGAAAGAAAGAAAGAAGAAAGAAGAGAGAGAGAGAGAGAGAAAGAGAAAGAAAGACTCCCTTAGATAGTAATGTCTACAGAAACAATGAGTGATCCCATGTGACTGTAGCCTGAAGGCACAATGATACTGGCTGTCCACTTTACTTACTCCTACCCTCCTTCTAGTAACAGTTTCGGGCCACAAGGTAGGGCATGTCAGCCAGTCCTAGACAATTACAGTACCCATTCCCCAGGCCACAGTGATTGGACAGAGATAGGCATGTGATCCAAGCAGGACCAATGAG
>NW_007057540.1:0-680 GCF_000164805.1 Carlito syrichta | reverse complement strand
TGTGGGAGTGATAAGGGTGGTTTGCACTGCACCACATGTTATCAGACATCATGGTACATGACACAGTACCAGTCTATGCACAAGCATCTGAGAGTGGCGACTGGTTTGGTGAATTCAGTGACGCTATTATTAAGTAAAATAGGACTCCTTTTTTTAACATGGTAAGGAACACAGCACCTTTGTTACAGATTGTTTTTTCAGTGTCTGCTTCATGTCATTTTGACATTTGTTTTTGTTGGGGGTGAGAGGGAGAGAGAGGTATAATTTGACCTGTGGCATTTTTTATCCATGAAGTAATGCTTCTTTTATTTGTCATTCAGAAAACACTTGTTGGATACTTACAATTCATTTACATGCATGTATATGACTTGCAGTCATTTCCATGAGTTTTTAATAGCAAAATTGTTGTTCCAAAGATTATTAGAAAGTTAAAACATTTCAAAAAGTAGAATAAGGAGTACTTTTTTTTTTTTTTTTAAGCAGGACACAGTGGCTTATGCCTGTAATACCAGCCCTTTGGAAGGCCAAGGGGAAAGGAACACTTGAGCCCAGGAATTCGAGACCATCCCGGGCAACATGCAAGATCCTGTCTCTACCAAAAAAAAAAAATTTCTGGCTGGACACGGTGACTCATACCTGTAATAATCCCAGCAATTTGGGAGGCCAAGGTGGGAGGATTG
>NW_007057539.1:0-793 GCF_000164805.1 Carlito syrichta | reverse complement strand
TAAGTCAGAAGGTAAACAACAAACGTGATCTAAACCAGCAGTTACAATGATAAATCATAGGTCAAAATGAGCGAAAGAGAGAAGTGCGAGAGGGATAACAGATATACATACCAGCTATCAGGTGAAAAACAGTCACAGGATCGGGAAGAAGTGAAGAAAGACACGTAAGAAAGATTGCCTAAGGAGTACTGATAGCTACACAGACACAGGTCAATAAAATCGAGAGACAGTGTAGGTCAGAAGGTCAACAACAGACGTGATCTAAACTAACAGTTACAATGATAAAATCATAAGTCAAAATAAGTGAAAGGGAGAAGTGCAAGAGGGAAAACAGATATACATACCAACTATCAGGTGAGAGAGAGACACAGGGCTGGGAAGAAGTGAAAAAAGACAGGTAAGAAAGATTCCCTAAAGAATACTGATAGCTAAACAGAGACAGGCCAAAAAAATCAAGAAACAGTATAAGTCAGAAGGTAAACACCAAACGTAATCTAGACCAACAGTTTCAATGATAAAATCATAGGTCAAAATAAGCCATCAAACTAGAGTCACTTCTGTGATCTCCGATTCCAGCCTCTGCCTTTTGTTTTTCGTTGCAGCATAGGGGTGGGGCTTTGTCTCCTGTTTCACACTGTTGCCTTAGGAGCTGAGGTAAAGTTTGTTGCTAGGTGGGCGGGGCAATGGAAGTCTGCCTGGAGAATGGCAAGGCAGTTTAAGCAGGTCTGTTTTTCTCTGCTTGTCTGGGTCCTCTGGGTTGGGGTCTGACGCTGTGTGCCTCAGCCAGGGTGGG
>NW_007057538.1:2128-2512 GCF_000164805.1 Carlito syrichta | reverse complement strand
ATCTGACTTAACTCGTTAGGTAATGAGCTAGCTAGCTTACTCAACCAGCTGACTTAACTCGTTACCTTACTAACTAGCTAGCTGACTAATCCATCTGATTTAACTGGTTAGCTTAATAGCTAGCTAGCCTACTCAAACAGCTGACTCAACCCATTTGCTAACTAACTAGCTAACTCAACCAGCTGACTTAACCTATTAGTTAAGAACCTAGCTAACTGTCTTAACCAGCTGACTAAATTAGATAGCTGACTTAACTAGCAGACTTAACTAGCTGACTTAACTACTTAGCTAGTTGACTTAACTGGTTGACAATGCGTTAGCTACCTGACTTAACTACCTGAATCAAAAAGTTAGCTAACTATTTAGCTAGCTGAATAACTAGCT
>NW_007057538.1:0-701 GCF_000164805.1 Carlito syrichta | reverse complement strand
CAGCTGGCTAGCCAGCTGATGTAACTAGAGAGCTACCTAGCTAGCTAGTTGGCTAGCCACTTGAATTAACTAACTGACTTAATCAGTTAGCCACCTGGCTAGCCAGCTGACTCAACTAGCTGACATAAGTGTACAGTCATCTGCCTAGTCAGTTGACTTAACTAGCAGACATCACTAACTACACAGGTGGCCAACCAGTTGACTTAAATAGCTAGTTACCTACGTATCACACTGGCTTGCCAGCTGACTTAATTAGGTGACTTAACTAGCCAGCCAGGTGGCTAGCCAACTGACTTAACAAGCTAGCTACCCAGCAAGACAGTTGACTATCCAGGTGACTTAACTAGCTAGCTACCCAGCTGATTTTACTAGCTTTATTTCAAACTAACTTGCTACATAGCTAGCTAACTACCTAGCTAGGTGACTTAATTAGTTTACCTAACTAGCTTGCTAGCTGATATAACTAGCTGACTTAACTAGCTATCTACCTAGCTAGCAAGCTGAATTAACTGACTGTAATAACTAGCTAGTGAGCTATCTAGTCATCTGACTTAACTAGCTTTTTAACTAGCTAGCGAACTGGCTAGCCAACTGACTTAATGAGGTGACATAAATAGTTAGCCATCTGGTTAGAAAGCTTAGCTAGTTGATTAATGAGCTAGGCAGCTGGCCAGCCAGTTGACTATACTAGCTGACTTAAG
>NW_007057537.1:0-782 GCF_000164805.1 Carlito syrichta | reverse complement strand
AGTAAAGGCATCTGGAAGAGGATAGAGCCAGGTCATGTATATGGCCAGTTCTCCAGGTGATAACTAGTCGTGGGTCTTATCATTTTCAGGCACAAATTGGAATGATTTGTCAGTTAACCTGTGAGCCCGACACGGTGGCGTGCATCTCAAATACCTTCCAGCTACAAGGAAGGGTGAGTCGGGGGCATAGCCTGAGTCCACAAGTTGGAGTCTGCGATGCCCATGAGCACCTCACTGCACTCTAGCCTGGGCGAAAAGAGTGAGAATTCACACAAAAGAAGAAACAAGATGCCTACAACTCCTCGTACCCTGTTTCTATGGTAAATACCTCAAGGCCTGATCTTGACTGCAAATGGTATGCTCTAGAACTACTCAAACTCTGAGTCAACTGAAACCCTTTCCCCCTCCTGTCTGTGCGGAGACCTCTTGGAAGCTGCTGACTCGGTCTCGATCCCTCAGTCCTCAGAAATTCCCCAGATTTCTGCATCTTGCTCTGGGTCCTGCCAGTTCTGTTCAACCCTTGCTTCCTCAAAGGCTAGGGCAGGCAAAGATCTGTCCGACTCATCGATGAAACTATTTCCTCACGATGGCGCTGTGGCTCAAGAGGACGCTAACAGGCCTGCCTGACACCCGCCCATCAACTTGGAAAAAAAGGTGCCATCAAACTCTCCTCCCTGTGATCCACCTTCAGTTTGTTTCTCCCTGAGCTCAACAAAGTTCCAGACA
Source organism: Carlito syrichta (assembly GCF_000164805.1). Lineage (NCBI taxonomy): Eukaryota > Metazoa > Chordata > Mammalia > Primates > Tarsiidae > Carlito > Carlito syrichta. The sequence goes on along the minus strand of NW_007057537.1, from coordinate 56 downwards.
CTTGGAAGGCTGAGCTGGAAGAGTCGCCCGAGCCCAGGAGTTGGAGGCCGCAGTGT
>NW_007057536.1:0-732 GCF_000164805.1 Carlito syrichta | reverse complement strand
TGGGGCAGCCTGATTAATAAAAGCCATTAAAATAGCTGCCTTGTTTTCTGGCACTTCCGGGTTCATAGGAGTGTATCACCTGAAGGCTTCCGAAATTCTTTCTAGGAAGGCAGCTGGACTTTCATCGTTATCTTGTCTAACATCATATACCCTGGCCAAATCGGTAGGCTTGCGTGCCGCAGCCATGAGACCCGCCATTCGAGTCTGGCGATAGACTCGGAGCCTCTCCTTACCTTCTGCCATGTTGAAGTCCCATGCAGGGTGGGACAAGGGAAAGACTGCATTGATGAAGTCCGGATTCTGGGTAGGCTGCCTGTCTTCTCCCAGAACCAATTTCCGGGCTTCCACCTGGATGCCTTCCCTTTCCTCCATGGTTAAAGAGAAACTTTAAAAGCATTTGACAATCATCCCAGGTGGGCTGGTGGGTAAAAAGAATACTTTCTAGTAGGTCAGTAAGATCTTTTGGATTATCAGAGAATTTAGCAGTTTGGGTCTTCCAATTGTATAAATCAGAGGTGGAGAACGGCCAATAGTGCAGGGGTTGTTCTCCAGTTTCATCTGGGGGCCCGAGTGCGCAGAGGGGGAGCATGGTGGAGTCTGTGGGTCCCTTATCTGGAGCTGGGGCTCCCCGAGTGCGCAGAGGGGGAGCATGGTGGAGTCTGTGGGTCCCTTATCTGGAGCTGGGGCTCCCCAATTGGTGCGTCCCCGTGTCCCCACTGCTGGTCCATGCCG
>NW_007057535.1:0-709 GCF_000164805.1 Carlito syrichta | reverse complement strand
ATGGCATGAGAGGATTAGAATGGAATGGAGTGAAATGGAATAAAATGGAATGGAGAGGAATGGAAAAGATGCAATGGATTGGAATGGAATGGAGAGGATGGAGTGGAATGGAGCGGAATGGAATGAGTGGAATGGAATGGAATGAACTGTAATGGAATGGAAAGAAGTGTAATGAATGGAATGGAATAGAAAGAAAAATGGAATTGAAAGGAGAAAAATGGAAAGGAATGAAAAAATGTAGAATGGAATGGAATGTACAGGAAAGGATTGTAATGGAGAAGAATGAAATGGAGAGGAATGGTATTGAATAGAATGGAATGGATTGGAATGGAATGGAAATGTGTGGAATAGAACTCAGAGGAATGGAATGGAATGGAGAGGAATGGTTGTAGAGGATTGGAATAGAGAGGATTAGAATGGAATGGAATGGAGATAAACGGAATGGAATGGAGCAGAATGCAATGGAATGAAATGGAAAGGGAGGAATGTAAAGTAATGAAAGACAATGGAATGGAATGGAATGGAATGAAATGGAAAGGACTGGAACCGAGCAGAATTGAATGGAAAGAAAGGAGTAAAATTAAATTAGGAAGAATTGGATTGAAATGGAGAGTAATGGAATGGAATCGAGAGGAATGGAATGGAATGCAATGTAGAGGAATGGAATGAAATGGAATGGAATCAGGAAGAATAGAGAGGAATGGTGAGG
>NW_007057534.1:0-592 GCF_000164805.1 Carlito syrichta | reverse complement strand
CTTTTAGAAGTACAAGTTTATAGTAAGTTCATTATGAATTCATTATAAGTCATAATACTTATATAGGAGTTATGTGGGTGATTTATAACACTGTTTTCACTGACTTAGGATAAAGATTAATCGTTAAGGCTTTTACTTCATTCAATAGTTAAAACTCTAAGTTAACATTTATAAAGTGGGTTTTCACTGAACTCATAATATACCAATCAGACACTTTTATGATAACTTAGCTAAAGACAGAAAGCAACCTTGGGGGCCTGGGAAACATTACTAAAAGCTTTTTCTGAGTTTTCTTTAGAAACAAGCACTGCAGGATAAGAGAAAAGTAACGAAGACACCTGGACAAGAAAGGCGACTACAGAACTCTGAAGGCCATAAAGCCCCAGAAGGAAGACTACTGCTAAACTTTCTGGAGACAGTTCAAGGACTGTAATTTGGGACTTCGGACTAAAACTATCATCTTTGGCCTTATGAATAAGACTCATTATCTGAATGTTTACAGGGTTCTTGGCTTGTTTGTTGCTAAGACCACTAGATGGTGGTAACTTTTAGAGGATATGTACATGAAGGAATTTTCTTTGTCTTGCCCCTG
>NW_007057533.1:0-687 GCF_000164805.1 Carlito syrichta | reverse complement strand
TCAAAAGAAAAATAATAAAAGTAAAAGCAGAAGTCAGTAAAATAGAAAGCAGAAAAATAAGAAAATTTCAATAAAAACAAAATCTTATTTTTTGAGATCAGCAAAATTAATAAACTTTGTGATGATTAATTTATTGACTGGACCATGTGTTGCCCATATTAAACATTATTTTGAGTATGTATGAGGATGTTTCAGGATGAGATTAGCATTTGAATTAGTGGACCCAGTAAAGTAAATGCTTCTCCCCAATGTTGATAAGTATTATCTAATCTGTTGAGGACCTGAATAGAACAAAACATGGAGGAAGAAGGAATCAGCTCCTTTTTTTCTGCCTCATTGCTTGAGCTGGGACATCTCATCTCATCTCCTCTTGCCCTTAGGCTGGGATTTATACCAGTGGCTTTGTTGGCTCTCAGGCCTTCAAATTTGGATTCTGTTACACAACTGGCTTTCCTCTAGCTTACTGATGGTAGATTGCAGAATTTCTTTGCCTCCATAATCTTGTGAACTAATTTCTCATATTAATATTTCTCTCTCTATTATGTGTGTGTGTGTGTGTGTGTGTGTGTGTGTGTGTGTGTGTGTGTGTCTGTGTGTGTGTGTATGTACATATATATATATCTTATAGGTTCTGTTTTGCAGAAGGACTCTGACTAATACAAACCTCTAGCTAGTGTGATCAGGAAA
>NW_007057532.1:0-930 GCF_000164805.1 Carlito syrichta | reverse complement strand
ATGCTGGTCTTGAACTCCTGGGCTCTAGCTATCCTCACGCCTCGGCCTCCCACAGTGCTGGGTTGACAGGCTCGAGCCACCACACCCGATCAAGAATTTTTTTTTTTAATCACAGAAACGAACCGCTGCAACTCATAATAGCTTACTTAAAATATGATTGCATCCAAGGACATTCAAAATATTTAAGTATATTGTAATTTTAAAAAAGCAGGTAACAAATAACATGTAAGCATGATCCCAACTTGACTTGGTGCATTTTCACACATGTATATGTAAATGCATTTTATGCCTGTACACATATCTACGGTCTAAGCCAAATGGGATCACATCAAACATGCTGTTCTATGAATACCCATGTAGGGGATGAGAAAAATGCAACAAATGTTCACAGCAATAAACTCTGAGGTTTGAAGCTAGCCATGGTATGCTTTCTCTCTTCCTGTATTTTTCAAATTTTACACAATGAACAAGTATTGCTTCCATAATAAGTTTGTGTAATTCCTCTCTACTCTAGCCAGACTGAACTTCTGTCACTTAGCGATGGTGTTCTCATCTCTCACAGTCAAGTTTTTGCAGATGCTGGTGGTCCCCCAGCCACTCACACCCCAAGCCTTGCTCTCTGCCTGACTGATGTGTGTACACCTTCGGAATCACCTCCATTGGGAGGCTTCCTTGCTAGCACTTTCCCAGCCCTGCGCCATGGATAAAGGAGGGTTTCTCCCTGCACTCCCAGAGCACCGAACTCAGAATAAGCCATCATGGTTGCCCAAGTATCTGCCTTTCCCAAGAGAACAAGCTCTTAAGGCTAGAGATTGGGTGCAAACACATAATATCTCAACCCAGTCGAATACTGTAGAAAATTTTCTTTAGGGGAAAACAATGTTATTCAAGTAACAAATTGAGTTTTGAGATACATTTTCAAAGAATTTT
>NW_007057531.1:0-442 GCF_000164805.1 Carlito syrichta | reverse complement strand
TTTGTGTTGAAGGGGGGAATTGCAGCTGCATCTGTACTGTCTCTTTTTAAAATTTAACTTATCAATGCACACAACAGTGTTGTTAAGCAGATTAATTTTAACCCATTTTTTTTTTAGTTGAAGTCTCACTCTTGTGTCCCAGGCTGCAGTCTTGTCACAGCCACTGCAACCTTCATTTGCTGGGCTTAGGCGCTCCTTCCACCTCAGTCTTCTAAGTAACTGGAACTACAGATGCATGCCACCATGTTCAGCTAGTTTTTGTGATTTACTGTAGAGACGAGGTGTCACCAAGTTGCCCAGGCTGGTCTCAAACACCCAGGCTCAGGCAATTCTCTTGCCTCAGATTCCCAAAGCGCTGGGATTACAGGCTGAGCCACTGCACATGGCCTTAGCCTAATTTTGCAGAAAAAATTGCAACTTGATGAAAGTTAAGTGATGAATG
>NW_007057530.1:0-813 GCF_000164805.1 Carlito syrichta | reverse complement strand
GCCATCTTGTCAAGCTCTACTTCAATCACTTTTTGTAACAAAAAATGGTATTAAAAATATTCCCAAACAAGTAATACATGCATATAAAATATTTTATGTTTTACCCCCACATATTTCATTCAGATATAAAACATTTATATCTTTATATTTTTCATATAAAATTTGCATTCTATTTTTAAAAGATATATGATTTTACTCTTCTGACCAGTGTTAACACAATACATGGATTTTAAAAATAGGCTTTGGAATCACACAGCCTGAGTTCAAATCCAATTCTGCTTTTGCCTCTAAACCACAGGGGTTTTACTCTCTGTAAAAGAAGGATAATCATATTCACTTCTTAGAGTTGACACCAATAATAAATGAGATAATGTTTAATAGTGTTTCATACAAATGCTAATACTCTTTATTATTATATTTTATAACTTTCTCATGGATGAATGAATAAGTAAATCAGTGAAGATTTAAGATCTCTACTTATAGAGATCTTGTATATATTTCTTCATCAGTTTCCTTGCCCCTCTAAAAAAAGGTGAAATAGGCAGGTGTTGTCATGAAGACATCCAAGTAAAAGTAATTCTCTCTGACTCTCCAAAAGACTTGAAAACACAGACCCAGAGAAGGGTGATCAGATAAGTAGCTAATTAAAGACTTTTTCCTGTGAAGAGTAGGTGTGGCCTTCAGGAGCTTTTCAAAAAAGACCTCCCACTAACAGAAGAATTTAGTCTTGAAGCCATATATTGTTAAAGCTATTAGTGGCTCCAGAGGGTAATTAAACCACAGAATCACCCGGGCTCGGTGGCTCAGCCTGTA
>NW_007057529.1:0-636 GCF_000164805.1 Carlito syrichta | reverse complement strand
GTTGAGGCAGGAGGATCACAGCCAGGAGTTGAGTCCAGCCTGGGCAACATAGTAAGACCCTATTCTCTACAAAAAAATTTTTTTTATTTAGCCACACATGGTGGTGCATGCCTGTATTCCCAGCTACTCAAGAGGCTGAGACCGGATGATTGCATGAATTCAAGTGTTCTAGGCTGGCCGGGCTCGGCGGCTCAACCTGTAATCCCAGCACTTTGGGAGGCCGAGGTGAGTGGAATGCCTCAGCCCGCGGGTTCAAGACCCGCCTGGGCAGCTTGGCGAGACCTCATCTCTACAATAAATCAAAAACTAGCCGGGTGTGGTAGCGCATGCCTGTAGTTCCAGCTACTTGGAAGGCTGAGGCGGAAGGATCGCCGGAGCCCAGCAGGTTGAGACTGCCGTGGCCAGGAGCATGCCACTGCACTCCAGTCTGGGCAACAGAGTGAGGCTCCAACTCAAAAAAAAAAAAAAAAAAGTTCGAGGCTGTAGTGAACTATGATTGAGCCACTGCATTCCAGCCTGGGCGCCATAATAAGACCCTGTCTCAAAAAAAGTAGGCATGGGGTTGGGAGAAGTAAAAGAAAACAAACTGGAAATGTGAAATGGCAAAATGGAAATAGTTTTTCAGATAGCATGAAA
>NW_007057528.1:0-729 GCF_000164805.1 Carlito syrichta | reverse complement strand
TTTTTTCTTCTTTTTTTATTTTTATTTTTTTAGCTTTAGGTGTGTGCCAATATGAATGTGAAAGCTCAATCTGAATTCCTCCCTCCCCCCAGACTTTCTGTTTGTCTTCTCCATTCATTTTGTGCTAGGCATGTGTGTGTGTATATGTGTGTGTGTGTGTGTGTGTGTGTGTGTGTGTGTGTGTGTGTGGATGTGGATGTTTAGTTTTCCTGTTTTTTGTTTGTTTGTTTGTTGTGTTTCACTTTGCTGTTTTTCCAGTTTGTTTTGGGGTATGTTTATATGTCTGTGTGTGTGTGTTCAATTGTATTTTGCTTTGGTTTCTGCTTTTATGGTTCTGTTTTCTTTTTCTTTTTTTCTCTTCTTGTCTATCTTATTTCCTTCTATTTTTCTCTGTGGTCCTCACTGTTGTCCCTGTATCTTGTACTCAGGTGGCAGAGACACGTACCCATTGCATCATCATATAGAGTGGTGATGGAGAGTGGGTCTCAGGGAACACATACTATAATCAGTGAACATTGTAATTTGCAAGTAGTTTATGAATCTCAGCTCTCATCCCTTATTTGACTTTCAAAACTACAAGAGACATCAAAGCTTCCCACCCAAGGCATCACTGGGCTGTGGGCAGCAAGGTACAAAGTGAAGTGGATGTGTTTGTGGAGGCATGGTTCCAGGTAGGCACACGTGCTGCCCATGGCTCTTCCCACATGGGATGAACACCTGTCTTTTTGC
>NW_007057527.1:0-873 GCF_000164805.1 Carlito syrichta | reverse complement strand
ACCGTGCCAGAGGCCGCGGCGGGCGCGCGCGCGACGCGCGCGCGACGGCGGCGGCGGCGGGAGCGCTGGTGGGGGGAGGGGCTGCGGCAGCAGCGGGAGAGGACGATGCAGTAAAAATGTCCAGTCTTTGCGATGTTCCAGTGATAGCGATGGCCGAGCTCTGTTTGAGGAGTAGGCTGCGATGCTGGGGTCCCCAGCCTCCCGGGGGCGAGAGTCAGAGACCCACTGCAGATCTCCCTTGCAGAGGGCTTCAGACACCGGGTTGCCAGGTCGCCATCTTGCCCAGATAATCTTCACTCCATTTTAAAATTCATGCTATCATTCTTCTACTCTATAAATTTGTGATTTTTTTGACTTCTTTGAATTGGCTGTAGCATCCATCTTGCTCCCTCATTTAATTAATGAGCTAAATAAATCATTCACTTGTAGTAATGTTATATTTGTATGGAAATCATAATTTTAACACTTAAAAAAAATTATCTTTTTTATAAGTGCCAGTTTTCCCTCTGGGCAATATGTTGTTTACAGGGGTAATTAAGATACAGTAAGTAAAAATAGTTAACAAATTGACCCTAAAAATACGAAATAGTGGCTGGAAAGGAGTGTGGGATTAAGTATAAGTGTTTTTAAATAATATGAGAAACTTGAGCATGATAGAAAGGAGCCAGCAGAGAGGAAGAGGCTGAAGGTGTAGAAGAGGAAGGACAATTAATTGATCAAGAACTGGTAGATGATAAGATGGAAAAAAATTATAAAGCATTTGCGTAAAGATAGAATTTAGGTAGGAGGGCAAGTCTGCTCTTATGACAGGCAGATAGAGGAAAGAATGAATATACATACAAGTGTGCTTGCAGATTTGGTGGAAAGACTGTG
>NW_007057526.1:0-784 GCF_000164805.1 Carlito syrichta | reverse complement strand
ACAGGACGGTTGGAGATGCGCTCCCGGTGCCACACCAAGACAAAAGGCAAGGAATGAAATCACCATTAACAGCAAGGGATCTGATGAAAGAGATGCTGAAATGGTAACCCTTCACTCGATCCACATCCTCCTAGCCAAGTCATGGCCCACTGCATAGGACAGTGGGTATGTGACTTCTACCTTTGAGCCTCTCTCTTCCACACCGAAAGGCACATTTCATAAACTCCTTCAATGTACTGTTGGAGAGCACGAATCTGCTAAACTGTGTTTGTTCACTTTTGAATTCAGGTTTAAATTGTTCACTTTTGAGTACATAATTTTACAAAAAGTGAAAAGTGTTGGAAAAACATGGGAGGAGGAAGACAGGTCAGAAAGAAGAAGATGAAGCATATATCTACGATGTTTTGATATCCCTTAGCTTAGATTCCCCCCATCTCCACAATTGTACAGGGTAGATTGAGATAACTGCTGTTACCTGGCACAGAGTACAACAATTTTTATGGAAATTACTGCATGTGTTTTCATCTGAATATAATTTACACTTGGAAATTTGAATTTCATATTTTGGTTGTCGAAGAGTTTGGTTGTCCACCATTTAAGGCAAAGAAACATTCATCATTAATAACTAGCAGGTTTCAGTAAAATGTTCTTAAGGCCATGGTTCCACTCCAGCAAATAACAGTTCACATTTCTCTGTACCGTGGGCTCTGGGCTGAGTTGGAGTCTCACTCTGTGATCCGAACCGGAATGCAGTGGCCTCTCCGGCCACCGCAACCTCGACCTG
>NW_007057525.1:0-902 GCF_000164805.1 Carlito syrichta | reverse complement strand
AAAGTCTTTATACAATTGTTTAATTATTGTTATATACAATGTTTTTAATAAATTAAAAAGAAAATAGAAAAAAATATATTTACATAATCTTTTATATATCTCAATATAATTATGTTTTCTAGTGGCTTTTATTTCTACATGTAAGTTGGAGATACCAACTGCTTTGAATTTTTTTTAGCCTAAAAGACTTTCTTTGGCTGGGTGACTCATGCTTGTAATCTCAGGGCTTTGGAAGGCCAAGGGAAGAGAATGGTTTGGAATATTCAGGAATTTGAGGCCAGCCTGGGCATCACAGCAAGACCTTGTCTCTACAAAAACAAAACAAAACAAAGCAAAATATACAAACAAACAAAAACTTAGCCAGATGCAGTGGCACCCACTTGTAATTCTATCTGGGAGACTGAGGCAGGAGGATTCCCTAACGCCAGAAGTTCAACAATGCAGTCAGCTATGGTCATGCCACTTCATTCTAGTCTCTGACAGTATCTTATAAGGCAGGTCTACTAAAAATAAATTCTGTTCATTTTTGTTTTTTAGAAAATGTCTTTTTTTCACCTTCACTCTTAAAAGATAGTTTTAATGTGTGTGTGTGTGTGTGTGTGTGTGTGTGTGTGTGTGTGTGTGTGTGTGTGTGTGTGTTTAGATAGGTATCTTGGGTGAATTTTTTTTTCTTTTTGTCACTTTGAATATGTCATTTACTGTCGTCTACCCTTTATTGCTGCTGATGAGAAGTCTACAGTTAATAAAATTGTTTATTTCAGTGTGGTGAATTTGTTTCTATCGCTTTTTTATCTATTTGTTTATTTATTCATTAGAGATAGAGTCTCACTTTTATTGTGCAGGTTGGAGTGTGTACTGTTACATTTAATTATTTTATCCGCATATTTTAACAGTTTGGTTAT
>NW_007057524.1:0-746 GCF_000164805.1 Carlito syrichta | reverse complement strand
GAGAAGTTGGGCTCAAGGTCACAGGTGGAAGCACTTGATCTAAATTGGGCTTTCTATCAGTTAAGATTGGAGGGAATATACAAGAGAAGATTATATGTAGGTATAAATGTGTTTCTCAGAAGGAAGATGAGAAATAGGGGACTATACTTGACTTTGATTTTCTCATCAAAGCAGGCAAGGTGTACATATCAAGTCAGCATTTCTCAAACTTTTAAATACCCCTAATGAGAAAGAAAAGTAAATGCGGCCAGGTTTGGTTGCTCAGCCTGTAATCTCAGCACTTTGGGAGGCCACGGGTTCAATACCATCCTAGGCGAGGTCTTAGTCCTCGTCTCGACAGTAAATCACAAAAATTTGCTGGGTATGGTGGCGTGCATCTGTAGTTCCAGCTACTTGGAAGGCTGAGGCAGAAGAATCGCCTAAGTCCAGCAGGTTGAGGCTGCAGTGACCATGAGCGTGCCACTGCACTCCAGCCTGAGCAACAGAGTGAGACTCTAACTCAAAAAAAAAAGAAAAGTAAAGTAAATGCATATCCATAGCACCTAAAGTCATAGCAGAGGTCAGCAGCAATCTCAGAAATTCAAATCAGTTATTTAGCTATACGGTTTATATTATGACCTTTATACTATTGCCATGTTTTTTTAATTCATTGTAAAATTTAAACTTTCCTCCAAAAATGATTCAAATAAAATATAAACTTTTAAGAGCTACATTGTATTTGTCCTGCAACATGTTTGTCTTGATGC
>NW_007057523.1:0-774 GCF_000164805.1 Carlito syrichta | reverse complement strand
TCTGTCATCAGTCTGGTTTCATTTCATGTGTCTTCCAGTTTACTTCAAGAATCATCTTGCTACATCATAAACAGAACAAATTATTTTCATGAAGATAATAATTATCAAGTGTTCCTCACTGTCTAGCAAGTAAGTCCAAAATTCTGAGCAAGACATAAAGGTTTACATATAATTGGTTTGAGTCCTGTCCACTTTTCTGAGCTATCTCCAGTCTATCCCAGGAAAGACCTTTATTTCCCAGTTGCTTGTCCTGCACATGCGTGACCAGCACTTCCTGCTTTTCTGTACCTTGCTGTTCCCTTTACCTGAAAGTCATGTTTCCCTTCCCAGTCTGATGAGTTATGACCCTTTGCCCTCCATCAGTCACAAGGACCTTCTCCTCCAGCGCCCCCTGAACTTCCAGGCTGGAATCACACCCTCTTGCAGGCAGCCCAGAAAGATATGATGTATTTCCCTGCAATTTGATTTTTCCCCCCAATCCACATCTTGCCTGTTTTTCCCTGCCATCCAGGATCGCAGAGCATGAATGTGCTAAAGTTTATTTAATTATATCTCTCCTAAAGAGCATTTAAATGGTTTCTAATTAGTCATTACTGCATATTGTGTCACTGGAGCTGTCCTAGCACATGTGTATTGTGTTCCTGTGTAAGAGTTTCTCGGGATCCACCACCTTACAATATGCAGTTGCCAGGTAAGACTTCTGGTTGGGGACAGTGCCTGTGTCCCCAATGTGAGCAAATGTGAACCTGAAAGAGCCAATCTTCAAGATGGAGT
>NW_007057522.1:0-1010 GCF_000164805.1 Carlito syrichta | reverse complement strand
TTCTATGCAATTTTTATCAGTCAGCTCTTACTGCTTAAATATTGGTCTCTTTTCTTTTTCTCACACATTTGTAGGTTGAAGGAAAGTTCATAGATCTAGGCTATTGAGTTGGCTCTGAGTAACAAGAAGGCTACTGTGGGCTATACCTGTCTTGCATCCTGCTAGCGATGGCCAAAGCACAAGAGGGCAAACCCTACTTTTGAGTCTGGCCAAATTCCACACACTACTATCCCACTGACCAAATGCAAGTCCCTGGCCAAGCTCAACATCAGTGGGTGAGGAAATATGCCCACCTTTAATGGAAGGAGGTGCAAATTTCATGGCAGTAAGCTTTCATACAGAGAAAGCTGATTTGGAGCCAATATGTAGTTTAATCTGTCATAGTGTATTTATGTTTTGGGTTCCAATAATAGGATGCTATTGTATTTGGTGTTAGTTTCCATGCTTATTTGGTTTTAATTTCCACCTCACACGTGCAAGAGGGCAGTTTGCATAAGTCGTGCATAGTCCTAGGGAATACCCTAAAAGTGTACATTTCTTGTTTTTAAAAAGTCAGCATCTGGTAATTTGCTTCTCAGCAGTGTTATTGTTCTTTCATTAATTACTTGCAACTTATATAGAATGTTCATACTATTTATTCATGGTAGCCTCAAATTGTAATCAACTCAAATTTCTGCCAATAGTAAAAAGAATAATCAAAATCTGTGGTATATTTATACCACACAAATAGATACCTCACCAATACAAATGAATGAACTAATGGTACATTAAACAACATTGATGTATTTCATGGAAAATTCTACATTTGTATTGCTGTTGTGTTTATACAGGCATAAAACATTGCGCATAACATTTTGAATAACCTTTTGAGAATTTTACTAATGAAGAGGATCAGGAACATGGATACATTTTAAAAACTCTATTTGGTTGAAGAATGCATTTGGGAATTTGCATATAAAAAAGGATGATTTTACTCTAGACTCAGTGGTTCAGCCTGTAATCCCACGTCT
>NW_007057521.1:3926-4696 GCF_000164805.1 Carlito syrichta | reverse complement strand
GATTTATTGTAGAGATGAGGTCTCGCTGCCCAGGCGGATCTCGAACCTGTGGGCTCAGGCAATCCACTCACCTCAGCCTCCCAAAGGCACGGGATTACAGGCTGAGCCACCGAGCCTGGATAAACATAATTTTTTAAAATAAAATAATAAATATATCAGTTTCTTCAGTGCTTTAGCATTAAGGCATATTTCCCATGATAATTCATTCTGCGATGAGATTTTTGGGTCAATGCCATACTCAGATAGCCTGTCTCAGACAGAATAGACAGGGGGAGCACACCAGCAAACAGATGGTGAGATATCTGGGCTCATCCTCAGCCACCCACTGCCCAGGATGCCTGTCCCTGGTGGCCATCACTGCTCATCCTTAGGACAGCATTTGCCCTCCTCATTCCATCCCAACATCACTAAGACTCATGGAAGGCAATGCCATCAGAATGTGGTGTCAACGCATCAAACATTCAGGGAACAATGCAGCAGAGAAAACGTGACATTTTCTAAAACGAACTGTGTGAGTGGAATATTGTTTTGCCCAAAAACTGACCCTTGAGGTGTGTGGATGTGGACAACTGAGGCAAGGGGCTCTTCCTCCATCCTTCCCTGCTGGTCACTTAACAGGTGTCATGAGACACACAGGAGAGGACATGTGTCCTGAAAACAAAAGTAGCATCCTCGTCAACTGCCTTTTTTGAGTTTATTATCAAAATACACCCCTCACCAACAGATGCCTCAAATATTTATGAGAAAAAAGTGGGTATGTTCATTTGAGT
>NW_007057521.1:0-792 GCF_000164805.1 Carlito syrichta | reverse complement strand
GATGTCACATGAAGCAGACCTGAAGACAATCAACTGAAAGAGGCATGAAGCTGGCTCCTACGATTGTGGCTACTTTGTGCATACACATTATCACAAGAATCACAGAGACAGGGAGGGCAAGTGCATTCATAGGAAGGCAGGTAGGGTGGAGTCAAGTACGATTGAATATGTGGGTCTGCAACTCATGGCTGAGATCTGGATCATAGATATGGATTTGGGAGCCTCCTGGTTAAGGCCCAGGGGTTAAGTAAGGTTCTCTGAGGAGGGTGCATGTGTTGAGGTGAGGGGCAGAAAATAACTCATAAAAGTATGGAGGTTAGCAGGGGGGCAAAAGAAGAAATTAAGAGAAAGATAGGTGAAGAAGGAGTGACAGGAGACACAAAAGAAACCTTCAGAAGGGGTTGCATCAGTGACAGCAGGTGTCAGGGTCAGGCACAAAGGCCAGATGTAGGCACCTGTAGTAGAAGATAGTAAGGTCCCCTGGAGCCAAAGGACCAAACTGTGTTTCTGGGGCTCTAGTTTATGAAATTAATTCTTTCAGTTCCCTAAATTCCAATCACCTCACGTGCTTATTTAAAATTCAAATGTTGGACTTATTCCCATGCCTCGTGAATCAGAATATTTCTGGACAAGTTTCAGGAATTTTGATATGTTTTTCAAGAGATTCTGAAGTTTTAGGATGCTAGGATAGTATACGAGCTTTCTGCCTGAATTTTGAAGACCAAGAAATAAAAGGTGGGCTTAGAAAGAGAAAAAAATTCTGGCCTGAGAACTGTGGGTGGAAAGTAGAAG
>NW_007057520.1:0-492 GCF_000164805.1 Carlito syrichta | reverse complement strand
CTCTGACAGGTGGGCAGGGTGATGCAAATCTGCCGGAGAATGGCAGAGGTGGTAGCTTCACTTTCACTTTTAGGGATGTTCGTCTTCCTAGTGGTAATAAAGAATCTGTCCATTTGCTTGGCTTTATTTGCAGGAGACTGTAAGGCCAGATTCCACAACCCAGTGAATCATCTCGCCATTTTCAGTGTAATTTCTGGTTTCAGTTTTTCCTCCTATTCCAGAAACAATTGCTGGAATTTTAGATTGATTTCCTAAGTTTGGATTAGAAGTTCCCACACATTTAGGAAGTATTCTTAAAGGGGATCTAGCAATCTTGGATTCGAGGGCCCTTCTGACCTTTTGGGCGAATGAATATTGGTATATAAGAGTTTTTACTTCCACATCACCAGGTAACATCCGGGAGTCTAACTGAGAACAAAAAGTATCTGGGTTATGTGAGTCACCAATCCAAGAAGTCTACATGGCCACATTATAAGGGCTAATCTGGAATCT
>NW_007057519.1:0-797 GCF_000164805.1 Carlito syrichta | reverse complement strand
GGGAGGGACAAACACAGGTGGAGCCTGGACATCAGTCACAATAGGAGAACTCCATTCCAGGATAGGTCTGACTGTGACACCCCAGTAAGAGTTCATACCTGGGGAAGAGACAGTCCTGTACCTCCCCCACCAGAGATCTCCCTGACCATAGGAGAGTGGGAGGGGAGGCCTGCAGCCCCACCCACCTACACTGTCCCTCGTCCTTCCCTGCATTATTCCCTGAGAAGAGTGAAAAAGAGGTGGCTCTGCAGGACAGACCTGATTAGAGGAAAAATTACAGCGCCTGCCACAAGAGGGCAGGGGTTTTTTTTGTTGTTGTTTGGTTTTTGCTTTTTAAATTTTCAATTACTCTTTGATTTAAAAAATTTAACTCTTCTTGTTAGTTCATCTCTTTTAAAAACATTTTTTCGTTGTGCATAAATGTGTTAGTGAGGGTTTGATCTGCATCTTCCCCTCACAATTTTTTCTTTTCCTTTTCTTTTTTGTTTCTTTCTGCTTTTATTCGTCATTTTCTGTTTATTTGTATGTGAGTGATTGAATGTTTATCTTTTGATGTTGTTGCTGGTTTTTGTTCTTTCGTTCTTCTGAGTCTTTTTCATAATCATTCTTAATAGTTTCAGGGATATGTAAATAGATGTGTGAGGTTTCCATGTTAACCCACCCCCTTTTGTTTCCTTCAGTCTTTCTGCTCGTTGTCCCTATTCACATTGTGCTAGGCATGTATGTGTGTGTTTAGTTTTCTTGGGGATTTTTTTGTTGCTGATATTTTCGCTTAGCTTTATTGTTATTCCAGTTTG
>NW_007057518.1:0-735 GCF_000164805.1 Carlito syrichta | reverse complement strand
TAGCTTGTGGCTTTTAAGATCACACCAGCCTCGGTAAATTCTGACATTTTGGAACACTACAAATATGGGTGTACCTGGTCTGACCTCGTGCCACTCAGGATATAGAATGTAGAAGTAATTATTTTTAGAGTGGTCATCTCACTCTGTCGTTCAGGTTGAGTGCGGTGGCACAATCTCAACTCACCACCACCTCTACCTCATGGGCTCAGGTGACCCTTCCGCCTCGGCACCTCAGCCTCCCAAGTATCTGGGACTACAGGCATGTATCACCCCATGCCTGAATATTTATTTATTTTATTTTTGGTAAAGACAAGGTTTTGCTATCGAAAGGGTGTAAGTCGAAGTCAATATAGCCGAAAAGCTTGAATCCTTCCTAGGAAAAGGAGCAAAGCATTGCAGGAGGGTGTTGCAGCCAGAACCCGGATGCAGTATTACAAAGGCTACTCACACCGGGTGCAGTGGCTTACACCTGTAATTACTCCCAGTACTTTGGGGGGTGGAGGTGAGAGGATTGCGTGATTCCATTGGTTCGAGACCAGCCTTGGTAACTCAGCGAGACCTCGTCACTACTGTAAGTTTTTTTTAAAAATTAGCTGGGTATGGTGGCGCATGCCTGTGGTTCCAGCTACCTGGAAGGCTTAGATACAAGGATGGCCTGAGCACAGCATGTTGAGGAGGTGGTGGCCATGAGTGTGCCACTATACCTCATCCGCCCTGGGTAACAGAGTGAGACTC
>NW_007057517.1:0-483 GCF_000164805.1 Carlito syrichta | reverse complement strand
CCAGCTAGTGTTGCTGCGAGAGGCTGTGTTGGCTTCAGTGAATTTTGTTTTCAGAGATCTTTCAACGTGACTATAGTCCCAGTTACTTAAAAATGCTGAGTTGGAAAGGATTTCCTGAGCCCCGGAGGCCGAGGCTGCCATGAGCTATGATCATTCTACCGCACTCTAGCCTGAATGGTAAAGTGAGAACCTGATTTAAAATAAATAAATAAATACATTAATAAATTAATTAAAAATTTATTAAAAAAACAAATTAAGGAAAAAGTTGGAAGACTAATCGATTAAAGTACGGGAATGAAAATATCAATTCTAAAAGCAAAAAAAAAAAAAAAAAAAATTAGAGATGAGAAAAGCAGCAGAGTTTATAAATTGAAATCTGTCTCTTTAAAAACATAATGAGTCTGTTCATGTCTTTTGCCCATTTTATAATGGGGTTGTTTGTTTTCTTCTTTTCAGTACGCTTCAGTTCCTTGTAGATCCAGG
>NW_007057516.1:0-2678 GCF_000164805.1 Carlito syrichta | reverse complement strand
CTCGGCCATAAATCAAAGCATAAGCAAATATAAAAGGACCGAAATTCTACCAAGCACCTTCTCGGTCCACAGTGGAATAAAAATAAACATTGACACCAACAAAGTCCCCGCAAAACCCACAAAGACATGGACACCAAACAGCATGATGCTAAACAACTCCGGGGTCAATGACAAAATCAAAACAGGGATCAAAAGATACCTGGAAACAAATGAAAATGAAGAAAAATCTTACCAAAATCTCTGGGATGCCCTGAAAGCTGTTGTAAGAGGGGAATTTATATCCCTACAAACACACATGAAGAAAAAAGAAGGAACAGAAATTCACAACCTAACAAGCCACCTAAAGAAGCTGGAAAAGCAAGACCACAAAAACCCTAATTTCAGCAGAAGAATCCAGATCACCAAAATAAAAGCCCAAATCCAGGACACAGAAGACAAAAAGATAATACAAAAAATCAATGAAACAAAAAGCTGGTTCTTCAAAAGGATAAACAAGATCAATGGTCCCCTAGCTAGACTGACCAAGAAAAAAACAAGAAAAAAAACAAATAAGCACGATCAGAAACACAAAAGATGAAGTCACATCTGACCCTGAAGAAATACAAAAGATCATTAGAGACTACTACGTACACTTGTATGGAAACAAACTTGGAAACCTTAAGGAAACGGAGAACTTTCTGACATCACGCAACCTACCTAGGTTGGAACAAGAAGAAATTGAGACCCTAAATAGACCAATAACAATCAAGGAAATCGACTACATAATAAGAAAACTCCACAAAAAAAAGCCCTGGTCCAGATGGCTTTCCAGCAGAATTCTATAAGACATTTAAGGACAAGCTGATACCAATTCTACTGAAGGTATTCCAGGCGATTGAAAAAGATGGAACTCTCCCCAAATCATTTTACAAAGCCAACATCACATTGATACCCAAGCCAGGTAAAGATCCAACAAAGAAAGAGAACTACAGGCCAATATCTTTGAGGAACATAGATGCTAAAATTCTCAACAAGATCCTAGCAAACCGGATTCAGCAATACATCTCAAAAATCATTCACCATGACCAAGTAGGCTTCATTACTGGCATGCAAGCTTGGTTCAACATTTGTAAAACCATAAATGTAATTAAATACATCAACAGATGTCAAAACAAAAACCACATGATCATATCATTAGATGCAGAAAAAGCTTTTGATAAAATCCAGCACCCCTTCTTGATAAAAACTCTTGAAAATATAGGCATACGGGTACATACCTCAAAATAGTAGAAGCCATCTATGAAAAACCCACAGTCAGCATACTCCTAAATGGACAAAAATTGGAATCAATTCCCCTGAAAACTGGAACAAGACAAGGATGCCCACTCTGTCCCCTCCTGTTCAACATAGTATTGGAAGTCCTGGCTAGAGCAATCAGAGAAGAGGAGGCAATCAGAGGTATTCAAATAGGAAAAGAGGAAGTCAAGTTATCTCTCTATGCAGATGATATGATGGTGTACCTTGAAAACCCAAGAGAATCTGTGAAAGGCCTCCTTACATTGATAAAATCCTTTGGAAAAGTCTCAGGATACAAAATAAATGTACAAAAGACAATCGCCTTTCTCTACACCAATAATAAACAAACAGAAACCCAAATAAAAAACACAATTCCATTCACAATAGCCACAAAAATATGAAATACCTTGGCATGTTCCTAACCAGAGACGTGAAAGACCTTTACAATGAAAATTACAAAACACTGCTCAAAGAAATCAAAGCTGACATGAACAAGTGGAAAAATATCCCATGCTCATGGATCGGAAGAATCAACATTGTGAAGATGTCCATCTTACCTAAGGCAATCTACAAATTCAATGCAATACCCATTAAATTACCAACAACATTCTTCTCAGACCTAGAAAAAACAACACAGGAATTCATATGGAAACACAAACGTCCAAGAATAGCCAGAACAATCTGCAGCAAAAAAAAGCAAAGCAGGTGGTATCACAATACCAGACTTCAAACTTTACTATAAAGCTACAATCATCAAAACAGCTTGGTATTCGTACAGGAACAGACATATAGATCAATGGAACAGAATTGAGATTCTAGAAGCAAAACCTCAATTTCTCAACCAACTCATCTTCAACAAAACCCCCACCACCTACCAATGGGGAGAGGAGAACCTATTCAGTAAATGGTGCTGGGAAAATTGGCTGACCACATGCAGAAGATTGAAACAGGACCCCTATCCATCCCCATGCACTAAGGTTAACTCCAAATGGATCAGAAACCTAAATGTAAAACCTCAAACCATAAGAACCTTAGAAAAGGAAGGAAATACTCTCATGGAAATCGGAACTGGCATCCAATTCCTGTAGAAAACCCGAAACCCACAGGACTTAAGAGAGAAGATAGATAAATGGGACCTTTTTAAACTGACAAGCTTCTGCAAGGCCAAAGAAACCATCAAGAGAGCAGGGAGGCAGCCTACAGACTGGGAAAAAGTATTTGCCAACTCTAGGTCTGACAAAGGCTTAACATCCTGGATCTGCAAGGAACTGAAACATACTGAAAAGAAGAAAACAAACAATCCCATTATAAAATGGGCAAAAGATATGAACAGACACTTCACAAAGAGACATTTGAGCACCAACAAATACATGAAGAAATGTTCAACCTCACTAATGATCAGG
>NW_007057515.1:0-786 GCF_000164805.1 Carlito syrichta | reverse complement strand
GATCAGGGTAGGGGATGGGGCGCCTGGAACTCAGCAACTCATCAGGTCCCTCTGAAGTTGTGCTCTCAGGATATGCCTTTGGGCCATGGTCAAGCCCTGAATAGTTGATCCATCAGTCACAGAGATCGGATCTGTGGGTCCTGCACTTTCCTGCCCCACCTTTCAATATGATGGTGGTTGCCTCTCTTGTCCTCTTCTGTGGAAGCTTGCTCTGTACACAGCCCTCTCCCGCTCTTTGCCAGCTGCTAAAGTGATGAGGCAATACATTGAAATCTTAAAATATTGCACCGTTGTAGATTTCAAGTAACAAAATGACAAGAGTTATTCCATCGTAATGGAAAAATAATCACAAGAATAGATAAAATTAGTTTCAGTTAATATTAAAACACTTCTGCTTGTTTCTGGAGTGTAGCCAATGTTTACATTCATAGTCTCTTAGCAAAGAGATATTGCTCTTAAAATTTTACATAATTTTACTTTGACACTTCTTATTAAGGGTATCATTTTATGTTTAAAATATTCCTATAATTGTAGATATAAAATTGGTTCACCTATTCTCTCTTCATTGACACAAACAGTTGTTGAGAAAATGAGTGAACCATACGAAAAAGTATGGCTGAATGTACTTTCACAAACGCAGAAGAACGAATGTAGCCATGACCTACGCCTGGTGCTTGGTAAAGCATGCTATTTTGGAATTGACTATTCACCAAGTGTGTAATGAGACTTAACCTGCTATAGACTATTTACATTCAAGTATCCAAAAGTATAGGTAGAATCTAAGAG
>NW_007057514.1:0-673 GCF_000164805.1 Carlito syrichta | reverse complement strand
GCTGGCTAGCAAGCTGAGAAATCTAGCTAGCCATCTGCCTAGCCAGTTGGCTAGACAGCTGACTAAATTAGTTGAGTTTACCAGGTAGCCAGATGCCTCGCCAGCTGACTTAACACGCTGACATCACTAGCTCGCTAGGTAGTTATCTAACTAACTTAATAGCTAGCTACAAACATTGTCAGTTGGATAGCCAGCTTCTTAACTTGCTGAATTAACTAGCTAGCCAACTGGCTAGCCAACTGACTTAACTAGCTCACTACCTAGCTAGCCATCTGGCTAGTGAGCTGACTCAACAAACTGAGTTAACTAGCTAGCTACCTAGCTGGCCAGCTGACTTATATAGTTAGCTAACTATCTAGCTGCCTACCAAGCCAGCTGACTTAAATAGTTATCTAATCAGCTAGCTACCTAGCTAACAAGCTGACTTAAATAGCTGATGTAATCAGCTAGCTAACTGGTAAGCTTACTCCTTATCTAACGTGTTGGTTGCTGACTAAATCATCTGACTTAACTCATTAGCTGAAGAGCTAGCTAGCTGACTCAACCAGCTGACTTAACTCATTAGCTATCTAGCTAGCTTGCCTACTCAACCAGCTGACACAACCTGTTTGCTAACTAGCTAGCTAGCCTACTCAACCAGCTTACTTAACCCATTAGTTAACTAGCTATCGAC
>NW_007057513.1:0-454 GCF_000164805.1 Carlito syrichta | reverse complement strand
ACACACACACACACCCAGCACAAAATGAATGGAGAAGAAAAAGAGAAAGAAGAGAAAAAAATAAAAGAGAAAAAAGAAAAAAAAAAAGGAATTCATATTGCACCCTCACACATATATTCTATATACACATTAAACTAAAAAAGAGAGAGAAGCACAAAAGAGCAAAAACAAACCAACAACAGCAACCAACCAAAGTGAAAGATGAATACTCAATCATTCACATATACACACAGAGAACAAAAAAAAAGTAGAAAGAGAAAAAGCAAAAAATGGGGGTATTCACATCAAATCCTCACATACACATTCATGCACAAAGGAAAAATATAAAAAAGTTAGAAAAACTAACAACCAAACAAGCAAAAAATTTTAAAAAATTAAAAAAAAAACCCTACCCTCTTGTGGCAGGTTCTGCAATTGTTCCTTCATCTGCTTCTCTACTGTCTCCTGCAGAGCT
>NW_007057512.1:0-662 GCF_000164805.1 Carlito syrichta | reverse complement strand
CCGGGATCTCTGTGAAAAGTATTGAGGACAGCCTGTATGAACAAACTGTCTAGTACCTCCGTAGGTATGCTGACTCACATGTGTTGTTTCTCCACATAATGATGAAATGAGATAGCTGCTCATGTGGAATCCATCCTGTAGGCTGTGGCAAAAGGTCCACCAGGTTCTGGACCAAGTCCAGACAGGGTACTTTTGATACAGCTTGGAAATGCCTCTCTTCGTATCTCAGGTGTGAATATATTCAGCAGTCTCAAAGATGGGTTTTAATGTTACAGCTTGGTTATGGGACCTTTTGCCAGCAGTTTGACATGAGTGTGTTATAACATCTTGAGTTTTCAAGAAAGACAGTGGTTTCAAAAAAGTTGGACAGTCATTTTTGAGTTGAGTGCCTCATCTCACCAGGAGTCCGGTGGATTCTCTTTGCTCTGTGCCACCATTCCGAGCTCCCAAAGTACTCAGAAGACGCTCAGCAGAGGACAGGTCCATTCATATTTTGAGCCACAGATACCTTGACTATTATTCAATGAGCCAGAGTCTCTCATGTTGTAGAGCAGGACAAAACTCTATTCTCTCTCCATTTGGAAAAGAAACATGGGCCTCCTTGAACAGTACACCAAGAGTATCTCGAGGCTCATTTGTTTTCTGAGTTCACTCAGGCCTTG
>NW_007057511.1:0-842 GCF_000164805.1 Carlito syrichta | reverse complement strand
GTCCTTTTAAATTTGCTTATGCCTGAATTAGGGCTGAGCATGTGGTCGATCTAGAATATGTTCCATGTGGTGATGAGTAGAAATGTGTATTCTGTGGTCTTTGGATGGAGTGTTCTGTAGGTATCAATTAAGTCCATTGGTCCAAAGTCACATTGAGAGTCCGGATCTCCTTGCTGATTTTTTGTCCTGATGATCTGTCTAGGTTTGTGAGCGGGGTATTAAAGTTCCCAGTTATGATAGTGGTAGAGTCAATATCTTTCTTTAGTTTTCCAAGAAGTTGCTTTATGAAAGTTGGTGCACCTATGTTGGGTGCATATATGTTTAGGATAGATATTTCTTGTTGATGGATTGAGCCTTTTATCATTATGTAGTGGCCTTCTGTATCTTTTTTGATTTTTAATAGCTTGAAGGGTATTTTGTCTGAAATTAAGATCGCTACTCCTCCTTTCTTTTGTATTCTGTTCGCCTGAAAGTTTGTTTCCCATCCTCTTACTTTGAGTCTGTGGGTGTCCTTTCTAGTGAGGTGAGTCTCTTGAAGGCAATAGATTGCTGCCTGATGATATTTTATCCATTTTGCCATTCTATGTCTTTTCAGTGGTGCATTTAGTCCATTCACATTTAGGCTAATAATTGAAATGCAAGAGTTGATCCCTGTCATAAGGTTCTTACACAGTTGATCCTGTTTATTTGTTGTCTTTCTTTGGGTTTTGGAGTTGGTTCATGTGTGTTTTTAATCTTTTGCCTGTACTCTTGTGAAGAATGCTGTTGTTCTTTTTTCTTTTTCTTCTGTGTTCATTACTTTCTTAAGTGTTTCTTGTAGTGGTGGTCTGGTGGTAGCGTAG
>NW_007057510.1:0-676 GCF_000164805.1 Carlito syrichta | reverse complement strand
GAGAAGTGTGCTGCACTGTGAGGTTCTGCACTGAGTGTGCGTGCTGTCATTCTCCTTCCCACTTGTTCCCTTTCGTGTATCTTACGCTCTACAGGGTGACTGCTTGGCGTGCGGCTTGTCAAACTCTCCATGCGGGAATGCTCATCTCCCCTGTGCACAATGAGGGGATCTGAGACATACACAGTTACTTGTGTTAAGGCATTATGTGTGACCCGGGGGAATTCTGAAATTGCTCCTTTCTGACACCTTCTCCTGTCAGGGAAAGCAATTGAGACTGTGGATTGCTGTGGGGAGTTGGCTTTTCTTAAGGCCTGGGGTGCACGGGCACCTTCCTGGCTTAAGTCTGTGCCCAATGTGTGCTGCAGTGTCACCTCTTTGCTGTGACTATTATTCTTCATTGCCTCGTGCTGTAACACCTCATTCTCACTCTTTCCCCTTGATTTGTGTTCCTTTCCATAGAGGGCCTTTGCGTACGAGCGTGAAACCTCCGTGTTTCACGGAGAGAAATCTGCAAGGCATAGTGCCGCAATGAGTGACACAAGTGCTCCACAGTCACGAGCAGGAGAGCATTATGTGTGGATGGGGAGAATTCTAAGTTGTTTTTCCCTATGGCGTTTAAACCTAATAAGGACTACCAAGGCTGTGCCGTTTTCATTGCCGAGTAAGCACGGAGAGC
>NW_007057509.1:0-682 GCF_000164805.1 Carlito syrichta | reverse complement strand
TTTCAAAGAAGGATAGAGGGCTTGCTCTGAGCCACAGGCTTGTTATCCCACTGCTTTGGTAGGCCGAAGTCAGTGGCCGGCTTGAGCCCATTGGGCCAAGACGTGCCTGGGCAACTCAGCGAAACCTTGTCTCTAACCCCCATCTCAAAATAGCAGAGCATGGTGGTGCACACCTGTCATTCCTGCTCCTCGGAAGGGCAGCGGAGGAAGCTCACTGGAGTCCAGCATGGAGAGGTTGGGGTGCCCTGGAATGAGCTACCACCCTCCAGACTGGGCAACGGAGTGAGACTCCACTAAAAAAACATTATGAATTAAAAGAAGAGCATCCATGTGTATGCAGTGGGGATCATTGTGAACAGACAGATATCATTGGGGAAGGAAGCCTCAGCCTTGGGGGTAGAGTTCGGCAGACATTCAGGCTGTGGTTTGGGAGGCCAAGGTGGGGGACTGCTGGAGCCCGGGAGTTTGAGAGCAAATTGGGCTATGTAACGAGACCTCGTCTCTCCCCAGAACGCAAACACACGTGTTGTGTGTGGTGGTGCCCATGGCCCCAGCTACACGGAATGTGGTGGCCTCCATCTTGGGGCATGCTTTTGCATCGTTTGCTCCAACAGCAAGTGTGAGTTCAGGCTGGGTGCCGTGGCTCATGGCTGTAAGCCTGGAGCCCTGAGAGCCTGAGGTG
>NW_007057508.1:0-513 GCF_000164805.1 Carlito syrichta | reverse complement strand
TGCTCTCCTCTCTGAAGTGAGAAACGTGACCCAGGCTGGCTGACCCTCCAACTTGGCAATGAGAAACTTCTGCCAAGAAAGGCCAGGGACACATCACTCACCCAGCGAAATTTCTTACCCCACAATCCCATTTTTCCTGGTTTGAAACCCAATCGCAGTGTGAACACACCACACGCAGTTGAGAATATGTGTATGATTCTGATGTTTTTGGAGACAGGGTCTGGCTCTGTGGCCCAGGATGGGGCCGGGGAAACAACCGTCATTCACTGCCAGACTTGAAATTGCAGCCTCTGGTGATCCTCCTTGTCGGTGACCTGCACTGACCAGAGGGAGGGTTAGGACCGCACCGGTGAATCAGAGACGGAGAGAAGAAAACTACTCGGAGGCAGCTCTTCTGGGTTCAGCCTGGCCAAGACCGAAGCCGATTTTATTCAAACCTTTTCCAACTTATATACCATTTTCTATACCCTCCAGCAATGTGATAATCACTCACTGGGGGCGTACAAGTTTCGT
>NW_007057507.1:0-544 GCF_000164805.1 Carlito syrichta | reverse complement strand
CCTGTAGTGCCAGCTACTTGGAAGACTGAGGTGGAAGGATTGCCAGAGCTCAGCAGGTCGAGGCTGGAGTGGCCAGGAACGTGTCACTGCACGCCAGTTTGGGTGACAGAGTGAGATTTCAACTCAAAAAAAAAAAGTTTGTACAGAAATCTCTCAGCCTCAATTTCCCATCCTTGATGATAACAAAGACACTTTCCTTCCAGTATAGCGAGGGGATCTTTTACATGGGAATTTCATTTTGCAGTTTTAACAGGAAGAAGGCGAGTGGATTGCCTGAGCCCGCAGGTTCGAGACCAGCCCAGGCAACTTGGCGAAACTTCGTCTCCACAATAAATAAAAAATGAGCGGGGCATGGTGGCACGCGCCTGTAGTTCCAGCTATTTGGAAGGCTGAGGCAGAAGGATCGCCTGAGCCCAGCATGTCAAGGCTGCAGTGGCCGGGAGCATGCCACGGCACTCTAACCTGGGCAACAGAGTCAGACTCTGACTCAAAAAAAAAAAAAGAAAGAAAATTAAAAGTTCAGAGTGATTTTGCTCCGTATTTT
>NW_007057506.1:0-722 GCF_000164805.1 Carlito syrichta | reverse complement strand
TTTAAAATGTTTGACAGTTTAAAGATTGTTTGTCTGATGTTAAGATGCGACTCTGCCCTCTTTTGTGAATTCGTTTGCTGAAAATTTGTTTTCCATCCTCTAACTTCGAGTCTGTGTGCATCCTTTGAGATGAAAATAAATTTCCTGGAGACAGCAAATTACTTGGTTTTGTGTTTTTGTCCAGTTTGCCATTCTGTGTCTTTTCAGTGGTGCATTTAGTCTGTTCACGTTTTGGCTAATTATTGAAATGTGAGAGTTTGTCCCTGTCAAAATACTCTCTTTTTGTTTGTTTTTTTTCTGAGTTGGAGTCTCACTTCATTGCCCAGGCTGGAGTACAGTGGCACACTCAGCCACCCCAGCATCAGCCTGGGCTCCATCAATCCTTCCACTTCAACCTTCCAGGTAGCCAGAACTTCAGGCGCCCGCTACCATGCCCAGCTAATTTTTTGATTTGTTGTAGAGATGAGGTCTTGTCAAGTGTCCCAGGCTGACCTTGAACCTGTGGCCCAGGCAATCCAATCACCTCAGCCTTCCAAAGTGCTGGGATTACAGGCTAAATCACTGAGACCGGCCCATAATACTTTTATAAGGCTGTTTTGTTTTCATTTAGCTTTTGTGTTCGTGTGTGTGTGTGTGTGTGTGTGTGTGTGTGTGTGTGTGTGTGTGTTTTCATTTTTGTGGGTATGCTGTGTGTTCTGCTGCTTCTGTGTTTGTTTGTGATC
>NW_007057505.1:0-556 GCF_000164805.1 Carlito syrichta | reverse complement strand
GCCCAGACCGGAGTGCAGGGGCCGCTCCCGGCCACCGCAGCCTCGACCTGCTGGGCTCCGGCGATCCTTCCGCCTCAGCCTTCCGAGTAGCCGGAATTACAGGCACGCGCCACCACGCCCGGCGGATTTTTCGATTTATGGTAGAGATGAGGTCTCGCCAAGTTGCCCAGGCGGGTCTCGAACCCGCGGGCTCAGGCCACCCACTCACCTCGGCCTCCCAAGGCGCGGGATGACAGGCTGAGCCACCGAGCCCGGCTTAATTTTTTATTTATTGTAGAGACAAGGGCTCGTCAAGTTGCCTGGGTGGGTCTCGAACCCGCAGGCTCAGGCAATCCACTGGCCTAGGCCTCCCAAAGGGCTGGGGTTTACCGGCTGAGCCACCGAGCCCGGCCAGGTTTCTGTTTTTTTAAAGAAATAGTCATCCCATGCGTTTTCTAGAGTTTTGTAGTTGAAAAATCGCTTTCCAGAGAAGATCATCATTAATATTACGAGCCGCATTGAGCAGAAGGCTTCGGCCGACCGAATTGTGCTTCCGCCATTTGCCCTGCGTGGCGGC
>NW_007057504.1:0-783 GCF_000164805.1 Carlito syrichta | reverse complement strand
GTATAGTGTTAAGTTGATACTATTAATTGTTAAAAATATGGGAATCAGTGAACTTGGATTGAACTAGAGTTAACTCAGGGAAAGTTTTTGTATAATCAGGGTATAGAGCAAAGAGTATAATATGAATGATTCGTTGAACATTATGGAAAACACTTTGAACGATTTGTATTGAAATTGTGCACCTGTGACCTTGATGTAAGCACGGCAGGCATCATGGAATTTGAATTGTTTGCTTGGAAATTGCAGATCTCGTGGTGGTCTTGTGATGCATAGTTTGTAAAGCACGAAACTTGTACGCCCCCAGTGAGTGATTATCACATTGCTGGAGGGTATAGAAAATGGTATATAAGTTGGAAAAGGTTTGAATAAAATCGGCTTCAGTCTTGGCCAGACTGTTCCCAGAAGAGCTGCCTCCGAGTAGTTTTCTTCTCTCCGTTCTGATTCACCGGTGCGGTCCTAACCCTTCCCTGGTCAGTGCAGGTCACCGACAGTATCAGATGGCACTACTAAGGCAAGATAATCAGACGGTACTATTAAGGCAAGGAGTATCAGACGGCAATAATATGGCAAGGATTATCAGATGGCACTATTAAGGCAAGTAGTATCAGAAGGCACTAACAAGACAAGTAGTATCAGACGGGTCTAACAACGCATGTAGTATCAGACAGCACAAACAAGGCAAGTAGTATTACACACCACCAATAAGGCAAGTAGTTACAGACGACACAAAGAAGGGAATTAACATCAGACGACATAAAGAAGGCAAGGAGTATCAGACGACAG
>NW_007057503.1:0-716 GCF_000164805.1 Carlito syrichta | reverse complement strand
GGAATTACAGGCATGCGCCAACACGCCCGGCTGATTTTTGATTTATTGTAGAGATGAGGTCTCGCTGCCCAGGCGGGTCTCGAACCCGCGGGCTCAGGCAATCCACTCACCTCAGCCTCCCAAAGGCGTGGGATTACAGGCTGAGCCACCGAGCCCGGCTCATTGTAGGATTATTAATAGGCTTTATTTCAATATTGTTACATCTTAAGGAATAGAGAAGCACAAGGGGAGGAAGAAATATAGGGAAATGGGCTGGTCAGTGGAACAGTCAGAATACATACAACATTTATTGATTAAGTTCACCATCTTCTCTGGATGTACCCCCAAACAATTACAATAGCAACATCAAAGATTACTGATAACAGATAACCATAACAGATTTAATAATAATAAAAAGACTTGACATATTGCAAGAATTACCAAAATATGATACAGAGACACAACGTGAGCACATGCTGTTGGAAAAATGGCACCAATAGACTTTCTCCACACAGAATTGTCTGTGAAGCATAATACAGTAAATTATTATGCCTCAAGATATTTGCATTATTTCCTTTTTTTTTTTTTTTCTCTGAGTTGGAGTCTCACTCTGTCACCCAGGCTGGAGTGCAGTGGCACACTCACGGCTACCCCAGCATCAACCTGCTGGGGTCCAACGATCCTTCCGCCTCAGCCTTCAAAGTAGCTGGAACTATAGGTACATACTACCGTGACCG
>NW_007057502.1:0-730 GCF_000164805.1 Carlito syrichta | reverse complement strand
TAAAAAAAAAAGAAATATACAATCCAAATTTAAACCCAGCATCTATGTATTATTTTAAAAAAAGCAACAAGGCATGTGGCTGCCATTTTCACCTTGACCCTCCACTGTCCCAGGAAGGGAACCACACAGACAACAGGAGTGAGGAAGTCCTCTCACCAGTCTAGAGTGTGAGTTACTGAAGAAACAACTTGCTTTCACAGACATGAAGGAGAAGACAACAGGAACAGAGTACCTACACTTGCATGTCTGAGAGAATTCCAGAAGTTTGGGGACTGATAGACCTGACTTACAGTTAGACCAGCGTCGACAATTAGAACTACAAAAAAGTTGGAAATTATGGTAGCACGTGGCCAGTGGGCAGTGTTATTTTCCCTATCTGCACAAATACAAACCCATTTCTCTCTGATCTTAGGTAAACTAGTTTCACTACCCATACATGGAAGTTAGGAATCATAGCATTTCTGATCTTCAAACGTACAGAAGGTGTTATTATAGAGAGCAAATTCCCCTTTTTTTCCTTTGAAAAATCATGGTTCTTCAAGATGTATTATTAATTTTTGGACATCCTAGATATTAAAATCTAATTCTATCTTCTCATTTTGAAACATTTCAAAATCTGTGAGTCAGTGATAGGAATTTTTATATTAAATTCTGAAAAACTAACTTAATCATTTTTATTGCTATTCATTTTTTTGGAGTGCCCCTGCTGAAGGGGCTGATAAGCAGGACT
>NW_007057501.1:0-733 GCF_000164805.1 Carlito syrichta | reverse complement strand
TTTGGATCTAAACGGGTTTTCCTAGATACAGTCTAGCACTCTAAAACAAAATGGAATAATATAAAATATGCATAGAAATAATTCATAGGTCAAATTCAATAGCCATGTCAGAATAAAAACATATGTTAGCATAAAATTGTTTATGAATCTTGATAGATCATTACCCATAGAAACTAAAGTAAAATACATTTTAAAATCAAAATTTAACATTAAATCTTGCTTCCAAACTTTCCCATGGATGGTAGTCCTGAACTGTGACCCAAAGTCTCATCATCATCCTCACCTGAAAAGCACCATGAGAAATACTGGTTAAAAAAACAATTTCTTCACTAAGTCTCTCCGAAACACATTGTTTATTTGCTTCGGTAAGCCTCTAAAGATGTTTTGTGGCTTTACAAGTTCCAAGTTTGAAGTTGAAATTCTTAGGAGGTACATTATCTGCAAGTTTGACATTTAAAATGTATGGGGCTACCATGCTTTTGTTAAAACACTTTATATTACATAGAGGGGGGAAAAGGCAAGACTTTCAAATTTCTACAGACGCTGGCGCATTTCAGATTTTATAGTTCACATTATTCCTATAGAAGAACGCGCTGATGGCGATGACACTGGAAAGTGAATTCCTTAGGTCGTGGGAGCATAATGACAAACATGAGCGGCCTGCAGCCCTGGGTCATCTCATGAACAAACCTGCTCTGTCAGGTAGGATTTCTGGTTTGCTTGGCCCTGAGAG
>NW_007057500.1:0-853 GCF_000164805.1 Carlito syrichta | reverse complement strand
CATTAGATTATTATGTTGAGACAGTAGTTATAATCAGAATTCTAGTCTTCTTTGTAAACTAAGAATATTTTTCACATAAAGATGAACTTAGCAGCATGTAATTTCCCTTTTTATTCACTAAATGTGGGATTGAATTATTGTCTAACTAAAGAAACTTAATATGTAATTTTGAAATTAAGCCAAAAGCTGTTAGCAATGTTGAAATCCTGATTACATCACATATGCATAAAAAGATATTTGCAAGCAAAGCTTTATTTACAGTTCATAAATTATTTTTTTTCCATTTTGTAGTCCTGTTAAACAGCAGGCCATAAATCAGACTGTGATCTGTATGCTTAATTAAGGGTTTAAAGGGGGGAAAAGTTAATTTTTTAATTAAGTGCTGTACTCAGAAACAGAGTTAGTTATTTCACAGAAGAAATATAGAGATAAAGCAGAAACAGAGCAATTTCAGAAGGTGAAAAGGAAGAAAACTAGGAAGATATTTTTAGCTTATTCTATTTCTCTTCAGTTTTAAGCAATTTTAGCTACTAAGGGTATGAACATGTCATGCAAAACTCTGTTTTGATTATTGCAGTAAAATATACTAAGAATAAAAATTGACTAGAGAATTGAAAATTAGTCTCAAAATAGCTCTAATCTGTTTTTTTAAGTCACATGCATTGACAATGTAAATAAAATCATCCATAGAGATATTTTGAAGTCAATAAAAATGTACAAGGTTTTTTCTGTTTAACTTCAAATACTTCTGTAGCTACAATACGTTGAAATCTTAAAATATTACACTGTTGTAGATTTCAAGTAACAAAATGACAACGGTTATTCCATTTGTAATGGGAAAATTATCCCAAGT
>NW_007057499.1:0-740 GCF_000164805.1 Carlito syrichta | reverse complement strand
GTATTTAGAGCTACTTAGAAGGCTGAAGTTGAAGGATCGGCGGAGGCCCAGCGGGTCGAGGCTGCGGTGTCCGGGAGCGGTCACTGCACTCAGTGTGGGCGACAGAATGAGACTCCATCTCCAAACCATAACAGAAAATAGCCAGGTTCCCTGACTCAGCCTGTAATCCTGCGATTGAGGAGGCTGCGGGGAGAGGACAACTTAAGCCCGCGGGTTCGAGACAAACCTGGGCAACTTGGGGAGTCCTCATCTCTACAATAAATCAAAAAATCAGCCTGGCGTGGTCGCACATGCCTATAATGCCAGCTCTTCGGAAGGCTGAAGCGGAAGGATCAATGGAGCCCAGCAGGTCGAGGTTGCGGTGGCCGGGAGAGGCCACTGCATTCCGGTGCGGATCACAGAGTGAGACTCCAACTCAGCCCAGAGCCCACGGTACAGAAAAATGTGAACGGTTGTTTGCTGGAGTGGAACTATGGCCTTCAAAACATTTTACTGAAACCTGCTACTTATTAATGATGAATGGTTCTTTGCCTTAAATGGTGGACAACCAAACTCTTCGACAACCAAAATATGAAATTCAAATTTCCAAGTGTAAATTATATTCAGATGAAAAAACATGCAGTAATATCCATAAGAATTGTTGTACTCTGTGCCAGGTAACAGCAGTTATCTCAATCTACCCTGTACAATTGTGGAGATGGGGGGAATCTAAGCTAAGGGATATCAAAACATCGTAGATG
>NW_007057498.1:0-753 GCF_000164805.1 Carlito syrichta | reverse complement strand
TCCAGATCAATAGCCAAACAAATAAAGAGTAATGTACTCCAGTCCCAGGGAAACCTCAGTGATAACATCAATCTGACCTTTAATTAACATTTACTGCTTACTTCTCACACATTCTCCACAACAAAGTTTCCTCTCCCAGAGGCAGTTCATTGGAGAATATATATCACATGCTCACTCATTCACAGAAAGAGAAATTTCGTGATTAACATGATAACAGATAAGGCGAGAAATGATAACTTATCCCGTGATGAAATGAAGAGACGATGTAAAGGGGCCTGGGAACTCCAGCTATCATTAACTCCATTGAAAGTAAAAAGGCCTTTTGTCATTTCTTCACTGGGCAATAGGCCCAATTATCTAAAATCCTAGCCTAGAATTCAGACACATACCAGAGCAGGGCCCTTCAGGCAAACTCTGATGATCACTTTTGACAAATGTTCTGCTTGACCATAATGCAGTTACTCCAATGCTTTTAGAAAAGGCTACACTTACAATCAAACAATCTTTTCAAAGTGAAATCCAAAACACATCCAGGTCCACTCCCTGACACACATACCCAGCCACACACACTCTCTGTGTGCAGTCAGGTGTCTTTTGGCCATTTACAACAGAGAGTAAGTTGCTGAATAAATATTTAATTCATGCAAACAAAACCCTGAAAGACCGAGCTGCAAATATAAAGTTTTGCATTCCTGGGGCACACTAAATAGATATATCCTTTTTAAAAAAATCCACTTACAGCTGTCCTTAAAG
>NW_007057497.1:0-1623 GCF_000164805.1 Carlito syrichta | reverse complement strand
CTTTTTTAACAAGTGACAATTTATTGCTGTGGAATAAACATCCTTTTGACTCATGGAAAAAAGGACACATACAACCTGAAGACAATTTGATTTGTCTTTATTGGATGCTATGCCACACATGATATTTACAGATGTAATTAAACAGAATTTATAAGACTGCTGTGGTGGAACATTTTAAGAAGTTAATCTGAAAGACTCATAATGAAACCATCAATTCATATGTGTTACAATATAATCATTCATTTATAACTTTTCAGCCATTATCCATGATAGTTCATTTCATAAAAACTCTACTTTCGAGAAGAGGTTAAGTCCGAGGAAATACAAAAAAAAATTCAGAAAAATATTTCCACATCTAGTCCGAATCTTCCATAGTTCTGTAAAAGAAATTATAGATATTCTCAATAGCATGCATGACTGACTTTCTTTAATATCATATTTAACTTTTAGTATGGAAAAATTCTTCTTTTGTCATATTTCTCAGTATAGGTTAAAATATTTTTCTTATGCTTAAAAATAAATATATATTGCCGGGCTCGGTGGCTCAACCTGTAATCCCGCGCATTTGGGAGGCTGAGGTGAGTGGATTGCCTGAGCCCGCAGGTTCGAGACCCACCTGGGCAACTTGGTGAGATCTCATCTCCACAATAAACAAAAACTATTAGCCGGGCATGGTAGCACGCCCCTGTAGTTCCAGCTACTTGGAAGGCTGAGGTGGAAGGATCACCGGAGCCCAGCAGGTTGAGTCTGCGGTGGCCGGGAGCAGCCACTGCACTCCAGTCTGGGTGACAGAGTGAGACTCCAACTCAATAAATAAATATATAAAAAGAACCTTGGCTCAATTAAAAAAAAAAGAAATATACAATCCAAATTTAAAACCAGCATCTATGTATTATTTTAAAAAAAGCAACAAGGCATGTGGCTGCCATTTTCACCTTGACCCTCCACTGTCCCAGGAAAGGGAACCACACAGACAACAGGAGTGAGGAAGTCCTCTCACCAGTCTAGAGTGTGAGTTACTGAAGAAACAACTTGCTTTCACAGACATGAAGGAGAAGACAACAGGAACAGAGTACCTACACTTGCATGTCTGAGAGAATTCCAGAAGTTTGGGGACTGATAGACCTGACTTACAGTTAGACCAGCGTCGACAATTAGAACTACAAAAAAGTTGGAAATTATGGTAGCACGTGGCCAGTGGGCAGTGTTATTTTCCCTATCTGCACAAATACAAACACATTTCTCTCTGATCTTAGGTAAACTAGTTTCACTACCCATACATGGAAGTTAGGAATCATAGCATTTCTGATCTTCAAACGTACAGAAGGTGTTATTATAGAGAGCAAATTCCCCTTTTTTTCCTTTGAAAAATCATGGTTCTTCAAGATGTATTATTAATTTTTGGACATCCTAGATATTAAAATCTAATTCTATCTTCTCATTTTGAAACATTTCAAAATCTGTGAGTCAGTGATAGGAATTTTTATATTAAATTCTGAAAAACTAACTTAATCATTTTTATTGCTATTCATTTTTTTGGAGTGACACTGCTGAAGGGGCTGATAAGCAGGACTTGGAAAATAATGATGAATAAATATCACTTAGCACCCACTACTTAGAATG
>NW_007057496.1:0-1383 GCF_000164805.1 Carlito syrichta | reverse complement strand
AAAATAAATAAATAGCTAAACATAGAATTTAAAAAAAAAAAAAACTCTCCAGCTTAGGAAGACAAATCAGGGGACTCACCATCAGACTTCCCCTGTAATGTCTATAGAATTAAATGAATTCTTCTCTTCTCAAGGTTCCCAAATATTCTGAGCTTCTTGAGTCTGCCAGAAACTGCCATTTCTAACTAGCCTTTAAGACTGGGATCTCTTTAAGCCAGGTACCAGGCTGGTTTTCTCTAAAGGACTTACTGGCTCCATGAAGTCAACCTTAATGCATTAAAATGGTCTGGTCATATCTGATTCAATGTACATCATTCTCAAAACTGACATTCAGGTCAAAGTCTTGGTAATATAACCAATGTTTCCAATCATGTCCTGCTACAAGGATAACATTCTTATTGAATTTATGTAACTAACCATATTGCTATGAAAATCAGAATGTTCAATAAGAGTTATTGAATATTGGAAGACTCAGATAGGGAGAAAAAGATAATCGTTTCAAATCTGTTTCCAAAATATAATTTACCAGATTACTGGAAGCTATATTACTTAAATAAAAAAAGAGAAAAAATACTCTTTAAGACTGGAAAACAAAACAATAAAGAACCAGCAATAAAGTCATAAAAATTATAATTTTATATTTGTGATTCAATCAATTTCTTATTAGAGACTTGAAGTTCTTATCAAGTTCAGTGATGTGACCTTCAAGTTCTCAGAACCTGTCCTTGTCAGTGTCTTTTCCATGAATCTCTTTGAAGATATACCAATTTTGTCTGTAGTTGATTTCAAGAAAACATCAGAGAAAGCAATAACTTATGCAAATGAAAAAAGATTTAAAATGGCCAGGGTCAGAGACCTGAAGATAGTTCATTATAATGCAATTGACAAGAAAATTTGATTATTTCTGTGATTTATAACACTTTAAAGATAATAACTCAAATTATGACTGATAACATTATACCAGGACATATCAGATTTCTAGAAATTGTGTGCAATTTTCTTAATACTTATATTAATAACATATACCTACAAATATAACATATTTATAGCAAATATAACAAAAATTCTATGTTTAGGATCACTTCTTATTTGACAGTGTTTCACATGTAATTTAACATATCAAATAAGCCTAGTTTAACATCTTTGCTTTCTAAGGATAGAAAACAAATCTTTTGAGATTTTCTAGGTCCCTCAGGAAAATCAAAATTGGTTTGAGTTCCAAAGCAGTATATTTATAATTTAGTTTTGATAACGTCAAAAATACCAAAATATTTAAAATCCTTGATTAAATAGGATCACAGATCACTCTAAAACATTATTCAGGTATCTATTTAACTAAATGACAAAAATTTAAAAGACCAATACAGAAAGTTATGTCTTTAT
>NW_007057495.1:0-942 GCF_000164805.1 Carlito syrichta | reverse complement strand
TCCACAAATTTGTAATCTAAGACTGATATATCAGAATGTAATAAGAAATTCAGAAGAAAAATTTCATGAATCATTTAAATACTAAAAAATAACACATAAAGTTCTAGATTTAAAAAAAACACTTATCGCCGGGCTCAGCCTGTAATCCCGTGCCTTTGGGAGGCTGAGATGAGTGGATTGCCTGAGCCCGCGGGTTCGAGACTTGCCTGGGCAAGCAAGACCTCATCTCCACAATAAATCAAAAATCAGTCAGGCATGGTAGCACGCGCCTGTAATTCCAGCTACTTGGAAGGCTGAAGTGGAAGGATCACCAGAGCCCAGCAGGTCGAGGCTGCGGTGGCCGGGAGAGGCCACTGCACTCCAGTCTGGGCGACAGAGTGAGACTCCAACTCAAAAAAATTTTTAAAAAGCCAGGCTCGGTGGCTCAGCCTGTAATCCTGCGCCTTTGGGAGGATGAGGTTAGTGGATTGCCTGAGCCCGCGGGTTCGAGACCCGCTTGGGCAGCGAGACCTCATCTCTACAATAAATCAAAAAAATCAGCCGAGCGTGGTAGCACATGCCTGTAATTCCAACTACTCGGAAGGCTGAGGCGGAAGGATCACTGGAGCCCAGCAGGCGAGGCTGCGGTGGCTGGGAGCGGCCACTGCACTCCAGTCTGGGCGACCAATTGAGACTCCAACTCAAAATAAATAAATAAATAAATAAAAATAAATTAAAAAATTAAAAATCACTTATCACAGACGTACACTGATGTATTTACAAGTGAAATGACAAAGTATCTGGAATTTGCTTTAAAATACACTAGTCCACTCTTATTTATAACAATGAGCTGATGGGAAAAAAATAATATGCTAGTCCCCTCCCCAAAAAAGGATGGAGATAGCGCCTGTAGTCCCAGCTACTGGGGAGGCTGAGGTGGGAAGATCACCTGAACACAGGAGG
>NW_007057494.1:0-751 GCF_000164805.1 Carlito syrichta | reverse complement strand
AAGCCCGGGGTCCTCCTCACTCAGCTCATGGTCCCCCGGGCCAGCCCCTGGCGGGGAGCGTCGTGTGTGTGGTCCTTTCTATCACTTAGCGATACGTTGTGAACCTTTTTCTAAGTCAGTAGAGTTATGTCCCATCTCAACAGGGGCATTGAATTCCAGTGTCCACAGAACCAGTTTTCACCCTGGACATCTGTGTCCCCCACCCTGTGTCTTGCGATGGCAACGAGCGTGCGGACGGCCAACCCTGAGCATGCGTTTTTCCTGCCTTTGCTGTTATTTTGCCTAGCCAACGGGGCGGAGGTGATAGATCAACACCAACCCCGCTTTATTCAAGATGTGACAGATTTCACTGAACAAGGCAGGGAATTCATGAATGAGGTCATTTAGCATGGAACGAGACAAGGCCACTTTCTTTAGTCTAAAGGCACAACGGCCTCTGTAACAGCGTCCGGCTGCTGCCAGCAGGGGGGGTCGTGAGCCAGCGCCCGGGCTTGGTGCCTAAGGCCTGGATGGCATCTCCATCTGGGGCCCCAGCCTTGCCACTCTCTGATGGCAACTCCGGTTGTTTCTTCCGTCTTCCCTCCCTCTGCTCCTGTCTGTCTCTGTCTGTCTCTCTGTCTCCCTCATTCCCTCCATCCTTCCCTCCTTCTCTCTCTCTCGCTCCGTTAGTTCAACTGTGTACACTTACTCATACCCACCCTGGACCAGTTCTCCCAGCCGTCTGTTACATACGTTTATCAAGAAGCAGTGA
>NW_007057493.1:0-533 GCF_000164805.1 Carlito syrichta | reverse complement strand
TACAATCATCAAATCAGCTTGGTATTGGTATAGGAACAGGCATATAGATCAATGGAACAGAATTGAGATTCCAGAAGCAAAACCTCAATTTCTCAACCAACTCATCTTCGACAAAGCCTCCACCACCTACCACTGGGGAGAGGAGAACCTATTCAGTAAATGGTGCTGGGAAAACTGGCTGAGCACATGCAGAAGATTGAAACAGGACCCCTATATATCTCCATGCACAAAGGTTAATTCCAAATGGATCAGAGACCTAAATGTAAAACCTCAAACCATAAGAACCTTGGAAAATGAAGGAAATACCCTCATGGAAATCGGAACTGGCATCCAATTCCTGAACAAAACCCAAAACCCACAGCTCATAAGAGAGTAAATAGACAAGTGGGACCTCATTAAACTGACAAGCTTCTGCAAAGCCAAAGAAACCATCAAGAGAGCAGGGAGACAGCCTACAGACTGGGAAAAAGTATTTGCCAACTTCAGGTCCGACAAAGGCTTAACATCCTGGATCTACAAGGAACTCAAACGTG
>NW_007057492.1:0-784 GCF_000164805.1 Carlito syrichta | reverse complement strand
CAATAAATCAAAAATAAACACAGGCATGGTAGCACATGCCTGGAGTTCTAGGTACTTGGAAGGTTGAGGTGGAAGGATTGCCCGAGTCTAGGTTACAGAGTGAGACTCCAAACTCACACACCAAAGAATGAGACAACACTGGTCATTTGAAGGGGGAGATCGAAAGGGGGTAAGGGAGCCCGGCTCGGTGGCTCAGCCTGTAATCCCGCGCCTTTGGGAAGCTGAGGTGAGTGGGTTGCCTGAGCCCGCAGGTTCGAGACCGGCCCGGGCAGGCGAGACCTCATCTCTACAATAAAATCAAAAAATTAGCCTGGTGTTTTAGCGCATGCCTGTAATTCCGGCCACTAGGAAGGCTGAGGCGGAAGGATCGCCAGACCCCAGCAGGTCGAGGTTGCGGTGGCCGGGAGCGGCCACTGCACTCCAGTCTGGGCGACAGAGTGAGACTTTAACTCAAAAAAAAAAAAAAAAGAAAAAAAGAAAAAGAAAGGGGGTAAGGATTAAACAACTATTCCTAGGATAACACGTTAACTACTTGGGTAAGAAATTCAATAGAAGCCTAAACTTCACCGAGTGACAAACTTG
The DNA here is from genome assembly GCF_000164805.1 of Carlito syrichta. Lineage (NCBI taxonomy): Eukaryota > Metazoa > Chordata > Mammalia > Primates > Tarsiidae > Carlito > Carlito syrichta. The sequence goes on along the minus strand of NW_007057492.1, from coordinate 202 downwards.
AAATTAAAAAGAAGCATATATATATATATATATATCCACACAGCACCCATAAAACATGCGGGATCAAAGACAGAGGAACCAGAGACATATTCAACAGGAAACTAGCGAAGTGCAGGGCCATTCTTGATATTTTCCTAAAGTGCAAATGAAATGAGATAACATACGTATAAAAAAGTATCAAAATTATCTAACTGGAAAATTT
>NW_007057491.1:0-584 GCF_000164805.1 Carlito syrichta | reverse complement strand
TGCCACTCCTCCAGTCCAGCCAATATCACACACAGTAGATAGTAGTGCACTTAACCAATATATAAAAATCACAGATTAAACATTCCATGTCAAAGTAACGTTGGATGTCAACCGAAAATGGAAAGGAGAAAGGGTTAGCGAACCAGGTTAGGGAGAGCCAAGGTGAGGAGGAGTTTTCCTGTGCCGACTTGGATGGCACATCCACATCTTGCAAGAATATGGGCAGAGTCTCTGGTGGAAGATGACAGGAGCTTTTCATGGGGACAGCAAGATGGTGTCTGTTCAAGTGGCTGTTTCGAGCTGGTGAAGTCCTGTTCTTTTTATGGTCACAAAGCCTTCTGATGAGGTCTGACAGTGGAAGGGCATATGCCTGGTTCTGTTCTCACCCGGTTGCCTGTGGTGTCTATTGGGTGAGGCAAACAACCGGTCCCTGTTGGCATGAGGTCTTTTAGGAAATAAGATAAAGTCTTTTTCTCAGATGGAGTTACTTGTGTAAAGGGTGCCCCGTACACTCTCTGATATAAAGATCTTTTTCTACATTAAGTTTGAGCTGTAAAAATAAAATGCTATGTTCATTAAAAATT
>NW_007057490.1:0-594 GCF_000164805.1 Carlito syrichta | reverse complement strand
TCTTTAGTCAGAGTCTCACTCCATCTCCCAGGATGAAGGTCAGTGGTTCCCTCCTGGCCACCACAGCCTTAGGCCATTGGGCTCTGGTGAGATTTTCCCCAGTCTTCCGAGGACCCAGAAGGACAGGCGGGTGCCACCACACCCAGCTAATTTGGGATGGATGGTAGTGAGGAGTTCTAGCTACAATGCCTGGATTTATCTCATCCCTTGGACACAGGCTAGCTGCTGGACTTGGGTTCCAAAAGCACTGGGATGATGAGGCTGAGCTCCTGAACCCGGCTTGGATCCATCATCAAAAAAAAAAACAGAAGACCAAGTGTGGTGGCACACGCCTGTAATCTCAGCATGTTGGGAGGATGAGTCAGGAGGATGTCTGGAGCACAGGACCCAAGGCCAGTCCTGTGCAATGCAGGGAGACCCAGTATCTTCACCCATCCAAACATGGGGTCTCTGGTCGAGGTGTCCATCATGCAGGCCACTCCAGACACTGAACAGGGAGGATCACCTGAGATCACGATTTATTGGCTGGTGGAGAATGAGAGTCATGTTTGAAGGACCGAGACCGGACCACAGAGCCAGAACCTGTCCAAAAAT
>NW_007057489.1:0-838 GCF_000164805.1 Carlito syrichta | reverse complement strand
CCATTTTGCCATTCTATGTCTTTTCAGCGGTGCATTTAGTCCATTCACATTTAGGCTAATAATTGAAATGCAAGAGTTGATCCCTGTCATAAGGTTCTTACAGAGTTGTTGTTCCTGTTTGTTTGTTGTCTTTCTTTGGGTTTTGGAATTGGATCATGTGTGTTCTTAATCTTTTGCCTGTACTCTTGTGAAGAATGTTGTTCTTTTTTCTTTTTCTTCTGTGTTCAGTACTTTCTTAAGTGTTTCTTGTAGAGGTGGTCTGGTGGCAGCGTAGGTTCTTAGGGATTGGTTATCTGGAAAAGATTTCAATTCTCCCTCACTAATGAAGCTTAGTTTGACTGGGTAGGTTATTCTTGGTTGAAATTGTTTATCTTTTAGAACTTTGAAATAGGGCTCCAGGCTCTCCTACCCTGAAGGGTTTCTGTGGATAAATCTGTTGCTATTCTAATTTGTCTTCCCTGGTAGGTAGTCTGGCCTTTTTCCCTTGCTGCCTTTAGGATTTTTTCTTTTATAACTACTTTGTTTAGGTGAATTATTAAGTGTCTGGGAGTTGGTCTTCTCATTTGTTGTCTTGCAGGGGTTCTCTGAATCTCTTGTGTTTGAATTTTTTCATCCTTGATGAGATGAGGGAAGTTTCCTTGAATGATTTCATGAAATGTTTGCTCCAGTGTGGCCTCTGTTTCTCTCTCTGCCTCAGGAAGCCCAATTACTCTTAGGTTTGGTCTCTTGAAGTGATCATTCATCTCTTGCAGGTTTTGTTCTGTCTTTTTGAGCTTCTTTTCTATGCTTTTGACAGTTTGGGTTAGTTCTGTGTTTTGGTCTTCGAGCTCTGAGAATC
>NW_007057488.1:0-955 GCF_000164805.1 Carlito syrichta | reverse complement strand
TCCAGCAGGAGTGACCATTTTGTTTTCAGATAGTCAAGACAAATAAAAAATAATTAATGTGTAGGTCACAGTCTCATTTCTTTCCTTACTTAACCGTAACTTTATTGACCTAAACAATCACCAGAGGTGTAAGAAGTTGGAAAGGTTACAATAAACTTTTGAAACTGAGCACAATTTTTTTTGGTAGTTCATTGATAAAGACAACAATCTAACTCTTTCATGAATTGCAAATCTGGAAAGTATAATTTAAAAAATATGTAAACATCAGCTGTTCAGTTGAATGCATGTGCATTGTGTTTTTACCCTACAGAAAGATTCCACACAATTTCAAAATAATTAGTGTTAAAGTATGACATTGCATTTGTCTATGGATTTGGCTCTTTGGTCTTACATTCCTTAAGGTTATGCAGGTGGCCCAAAGTTGTGTGAAGTTGCATAGACAGTATTACTTCTGTATCAGAGGACACTGACTGGATGCCCTTACAACAGAACCTGGGAATCCACCCAGACTTACCAAAACACGGTTGAGGGAGTCCAGCAAAAGTGAGGTGTGCGAGTGTGTGAGTGTGAGTGCATGGGACAGAGTTACAAAGGCCACCATGTCTGTGGTCTTTGGCCGGGGCAGGACAGAGGGAAACTGGCAGCACAGCCTGCACGTGGTGGGCAGCATCCCGTGAATTTGGGAGAGGAGGCTGCATTGGAGGACGAGGGGGGAGAGTGAGGAGGGATATCTCATGGGAGGTTTCCAGGGCGTGATAGGATAAGGGGGCATGCGGTGAGCATGCATATCGCGAGCATGCGTGCGGCACCCCTTATCCTGCAACGTTAGAGAGTTGTGAAAGGGCCCGAGCCGAGCATCTACGGAGCTGTCACTTTGGTGGCCAGGGATCCACCACTGCTATCACCGCCTACTTTGACACGGCCGCCATGCCTCGTAATGGTGTGCCCCCACCCG
>NW_007057487.1:0-623 GCF_000164805.1 Carlito syrichta | reverse complement strand
CAAGCTGGAGTGCAGCAGGATGATTATGACCCACCACAACCTAGACCTGGGCTCAGGTGATCTTTCTGCATGAGTACTCTCCCAGTAGCTGGGGCACTCCTGAGTGCTGTACCACCACTCCCAGTTAATTCTTTTATTTTTTTGTAGAGACAAGATCTCACTGTGTTGCCCAGGCTGTTTTTGAACTCAGGCTCAAGCGATCCTCCCTCCTCAGCCTCCCAAAGTGCTGGAGTTGTAGACATGAGCTACTGTGCCCAGCTGAAACTCACTTTTTTTTTTTTGACTTGTAGTCTCACTCTGTCTCCCAGGTTGGAGGGCAGTGGCACGCTCCCGGCCACCGCAGCCTAGACTTGCTGGGCTCAGGTGATCCTTCTGCCTCAGCTTTCCAAGTAGCTGGAACTACAGGCATGTGCCATCACACCCGGTTAGTTTTTTGATTTATTGTAGAGATGAGGTCCCGCCAAGTTGCCCAGGCTGGTCTCGAATCGCAGGCTCAGGCAGTTATCTCACCTCGACCTCCCAAAGTGCTGGGTTTATAGGCATGAGCCACTGCGCCTGGCCGGAACTCACTTCCTTTTTTTTTTTTTTTTTTTTGAGTTGGAGTCTCACTCAGTCGCCCAGAG
>NW_007057486.1:0-609 GCF_000164805.1 Carlito syrichta | reverse complement strand
TCATCAGTGAGGGAGAATTAATATCTTTTCCCAGATATCCACTCCCTAAGAACTTATGCAGCCACAAAACCATCTCTACATGAAACACTTAAGAAAGTACTAAACACAGAAGAAAAGGAAAAAAGACCAACGTTCTTCACAAGAGTACAGGGAAAAGAATAAAATATACACGTACCAACTCCAAAACCAAAAGAAAGACAAAAAAAAAAGAAAAAACCAAGTGGAAGAGCAACAACTCAATAAGAACTCCATGACAGGGACGAACTCTCACATTTCAATAATTAGTCTGAATGTGAATGGACTAAACGCACCACTGAAAAGACATAGAATGACAAAATGGATAACATATCACCAGGCAACAATATACTGCCTTCAAGAGACCCATCTCACTAGAAAGGACATACACAGACTCAAAGTAAGAGAATGGGAAACAAATTTTCAGGCGAACAGAACACAAAAGAAAGGAGGAGTCGCGATCCTAATTTCAGACAAAATACCATTTAAGTTATCAAAAATTTAAAAAGATACAGAGGGCCACTACATAATGATAAAAGGTTCACTCCATCAACAAGAAATATCTATCCTAAACATATATGCACCCAACATGAA
>NW_007057485.1:0-790 GCF_000164805.1 Carlito syrichta | reverse complement strand
CAGAGTTGGGAGATGCAGGGGAGGGGGAGGGCCAGGACTTGCAGTAGTTGGATTCTGCCCGGGGTGCCGGGACGGTCGGGGACAGGCTGAACAACAAGGGTTCCTGTAAAATGAATATTAATATATTTCACCTGAATTGTACCCTACCTCTTTCAAATTACAAATTAAGAAGCAAAAGTTTACACCAGAGCCCTGAATCCATAGCCAGTCATTAGAAAGAACTTCTTGTTGCTGTAGCCTTAACCACTTTTTTCCACACCGAAATAAAAACACAGACCCTTATTTTATTGAAACGTGCTTAGATAAAATATCCTGTTGCTGATTGTTAGTTAACTTATTTTTGAAATGTATCCCAGTTGACTGACTGGATATGTTTCATTGACGACAGCAACTGTATACTGCTACTTCAGATGCATTCTCCAGATGTGTGTCTTTTTCCCTGCGGAGGTATGTGGAGCTTTCTGGCATGTTTTCTTTCTGACCACGTTTGCGTGTTTCCCTGTGTTAACGTTACGTGGGAGTCGTTGCGGGGTGTCAGACACCTACTCTGCACAATGAATGGTACCTGCTGTCAATCTCTCTCTTGTGGGGGCGGGGCTCCGGGTCCCTCGCCATTGCGGGGCTGCAGCGCCCTGGCGTGAGGACGGCGCGTCGCGTCCCGGCCGCGTGACCTGCTGGGTTGACGCGATCCTTCCTCAGAATCCTGCCTGCGAGCACCGAGGCGCAACGCGGTTCCGCCTCCCGGGCCGCGGCCTCCCACGGAGTGCTTCGGACTCCCGCGCTGCGGGGA
>NW_007057484.1:0-761 GCF_000164805.1 Carlito syrichta | reverse complement strand
GTTGTGACATCTCAACAATTTAAGGGTGAGGGATGAACAGGTGATTGCAAACCTCCAGGTCATTTTGATGAACCTTTTCTTCAAGCCTCTTCCTTTCCACATCCTTTCCTCTCTATTCCGCCATCCTCCTCCCTCTCCCAGTGGTTACCTTGTCCTTTTCTTTTTTTTTTAAAGAAAGCAGGATTTGAGAGCACAGAAAAGCTCCCATAGCAGTAGGGGACCCGAGGGGGCTGCCCCCTTTTCTTTCTTTAATTGGGAGAGATGGGAGATGGGATGGGTATCAGATGATCCGTCTGAAAGCTGACTTATCCCCACAGTGGTCCTATGGTCCCAGCAGGCCTAACTCTGATGATTAGACCATGAGTTTCTCAACCAGTCACTGGACCCAGGGGAGTGGGACACACTGATTTGCTAAGTCAGTCGAGGAAATACATTGGAAGGAGGGACTGGATGCATGTAGACAGCCAGCGGTTCCCACTAGGTACACAGAAGTCACAGCGATTCTATATAATGAATTATTTTACATATGGAAATTATTGGTGCTTTTTATGGGGACAGTTTTGAATACACAGAATGCGATGTAGTGCTAATATTTTTCTGTGCATTAAATATTTCAGGGAAAAATAATCTTTCTCTGGTTAGAATGTCATGTGATAAATATCAAATTATAATGACATCAAACGTGATCTGTTCACATAAACCCTGTATCATATAGCAATCCATATCATGCCCTACTGACGATCCTTTTTGTGAAAACTCGG
>NW_007057483.1:0-728 GCF_000164805.1 Carlito syrichta | reverse complement strand
CAGTCATCTCTAGTTCATTCTGAATATATTGGATCCACATTTATAAATGGTGAGGGTGAGGGTCAGAGAGACCAAGCCGAAGCCCAAGGCTGACTAGTACGCACACCTGGGTGGGGTGAAGGAGAAGCTTACAGCTTTCAACACAAGAGAGCTTGTGTGCATCTTGGAGCCCAGAGCACTCTATGGAGGATATTCGCTGCCTTTTTGGCTTTGCATATTCAGATTTGAAAAACAACTTATGATAATTAGTACATTAATTAGAGATGGACATCGACCATATAATGTGACACAAAATGGCAAACAACAAGAGAAGCAGAATGGATATTTATTAAAATTAAAAATAGCCAGTAGCCGGGCTCGGTGGCTCAGCCTGTAATCCCGTGCCTTTGGGAGGGTGAGGTGAGTGGATTGATTGAGCCTGCGGGTTTGAGACCCGCCTGAGCAGCGAGACCTCATCTCTACAATAAATAAAAAAAATCAGCGGGGCATGGTAGCGCATGCCTGTAATTCCAGCTACTTGGAAGTCTGAGGTGGAATGATCGCCGGAGCCCAGTAGGTCGAGGCTGTGGTGGCCGGGAGTGGCCACTGCACTCCAATCTGTGCGACAGAGTGAGATGCCACCTCAAAAGAGAAAAAGCCAGTAATAACATTCAATTATTTAGCAAACAGATAGTAAATGAAGACAGCAATCAGACAGTAAGATAAAGCAATAATTCAACAAACATTCG
>NW_007057482.1:0-757 GCF_000164805.1 Carlito syrichta | reverse complement strand
GTTAATTCAGCTCATTAAGAGAGCTGGCTAGCCAACGGGCAAGGTAGGTGGCTAGCTAGTGAAGTCAGCAAGATAGTTGCCTGACTACCTAGTGATGTCAGCATGTTAAGTAATCTGGCTAGCCAACTAGCTAGCTGGTTAAGTCAGCTAGTTCAGTCAACAGTCTAGCCAGCTGGCTAGGTAGGTAGGTAGCTAGATAAGTCAGCTTGCTTGCCTGCAGGATAGCTGTCAAATAACCTAGCTAAGTCAGCAGGCTGGCCTGCTTACTATGTAGTTCGCTATCTAGTTAAGTGAGCTGGCTAGCCAGCTTGCTAGCTTAAGTCAGCTAGGTCAGTCAGATAGCTGGCCAGTGGAGTAGCTGGTTAAGCCAGCTAGTTAAGTCAGCTGACCACCAGCTGGCTAACTAGTTAAGTCAACTCATTAAGTCTGTTGGCTATCCAGCTCTTTAACTAATTAAAAAGCTATATAACTAAGATGGCTAGACATCTGGCTAGATAGTTATTTCAGCTAATTAAGTCAGCAGGCTAGCTAGGAATCTAGCTATATTTGTCAGCTTGTTATGACAGCGAGCTAGCTAGTTAAATCAGCGAGTTGTCAGCTGGCTAGCTAGGTAGCTAGCTAGGTAGCTAGCTTGCTAAGCCAACTAGTTAAACCTGCTGAATACCTAGGTAGCTAGATGGTTGTCAGCTAGTTTAGTCATCTTGCTACCTAGTTAGTGAGCGAGTTAATTCAACTGACTAGCCAGTTGCTTAGCTGG
>NW_007057481.1:0-386 GCF_000164805.1 Carlito syrichta | reverse complement strand
GAAAATGGTCCAGCCACTTGGAAGACAGTCTAGCAATTTCTTACAAAACTAACATACTCTAACCATATGATCCAGCAACTTCATTCCCTGATATTTGCTTACATAAGCTGAAAGCTTATGACCACACAAAAACTTGCACATGGGTGTGTATGGAAGATTCATTCATAATTACTAAAACTTGGGAGTAATAACAGTGTCCTTCAGTATCTCAACATATGAACAAACTGTGGTACATCCAGGCAATGGAATATTATTCGGAGCTTGAAAAGAAATAAGCTATCAATCTGTGAAAAGACATGGGGAAGGTTAAATGCATATTACTGTGAAAGAAGCCAGTCAGAAAAGAATACATACTGTAGCCTTTATGTGACATATTGTCATACTTG
>NW_007057480.1:0-387 GCF_000164805.1 Carlito syrichta | reverse complement strand
AAAAAAATTTATTTTTTTTTGATTTGGAGTCTCACTCTGTCACCCAGACTGGAGTGCAGTGGCTGCTCCCGGCCACCGCAGCCTCGACCTGCTGGGCTCCGGCAATCCTTCCGCCTCAGCCTTCCAAGGAGCCGGAACTACAGGCGCGCGCTACCACGCCCGGCTAATTTTTTGATTTATTGTAGAGATGAGGTCTCGCCAAGTTGCCCAGGCGGGTCTCGAACCCGCGGGCTCAGGTAATCCATTCACCTCAGCCTCCCAAAGCGTGAGATTACACGCTGAGCCACCAATCCCGGCTACTCGTCAGTTTTTTAAAAAAATTATTTTATAGCCGGGCTCGGTGGCTCAGCCTGTAATCCCGCGCCTTTGGGAAGCTGAGGTGAGTGG
>NW_007057479.1:0-835 GCF_000164805.1 Carlito syrichta | reverse complement strand
TAAAAGCATGTATTTTCTCTGTCACGGGACAAAGAAATAGACAGGTCTCCAGAACTAGGATTGTTTCTGCCTTCAGATCACGGTTGGGTGGTGTTAGACCGCTGCAAGAAGAATTTTGTGAAAAAACAAGCAGAAAAATTGAATGCTCTGTAGAACCTTCAAAAGTCTCTTTTCAGGCATACTTTAAGTCTCTCAGGGCCAAGCAAACCAGAAATCCTACCTGACAGAGCAGGTTTGTTCATGAGATGACCCAGGGCTGCAGGCCGCTCATGTTTGTCATTATGCTCCCACGACCTAAGGAATTCACTTTCCAGTGTCATCGCCATCAGCGCGTTCTTCTATAGGAATAATGTGAACTATAAAATCTGAAATGCGCCAGCGTCTGTAGAAATTTGAGAGTCTTGCCTTTTCCCCCCTTTATGTAATATAAAGTTTTTTAACAAAAGCATGGTAGCCCCATACATTTTAAATGTCAAACTTGCAGATAATGTACCTCCTAAGAATTTCAACTTCAAACTTGGAACTTGTAAAGCCACAAAACATCTTTAGAGGCTTACCGAAGCAAATAAACAATGTGTTTCGGAGAGACTTAGTGAAGAAATTGTTTTTTTAACCAGTGTTTCTCACGGTGCTTTTCAGGTGAGGATGGTGATGAGACTTTGGGTCACAGTTCAGGACTGCCATCCATGGGAAAGTTTGGAAGCAGAACTGCAGATTTTACCTGGAAAGCCAAAGTTGCTTAGATGAGGTGCTAGCTCTTCTTACCTTTGTGATTGTTATTTTAGGTTTTATGAAAATTGAAATCAGTTACTATTTTAAAATATTTAAGTATGGA
>NW_007057478.1:0-739 GCF_000164805.1 Carlito syrichta | reverse complement strand
AGGTCACATGAGAAGTCATGATTCACCTGCCAGTCACTCAGCTTATTCCTAAGAGAGTGGACACAGGTCCCACAGATTCCCACTGGGGGAAAGAGAGCTTCAGAATGGAGCAAGTGGTAATGGGATTTTCATCTGAGCATCCTGCTATCATCATGGGGACATTGAGGGTGGGCTCTGATGTGCAGAGGCATCGGAGTAGACCTAAATAAATGCAGAGGACATGGAAGGGCAGCTTCCTGATCTGGGAATGCTGCCTAAGTTGTCCTCCTTTGTCATGAGTGGGTCACATGTTATGGGCCAACTTCCCCATGAGAAGTGTGTTGGGGAGAAGAAAACACTCCATCCTCTTCCTCTTCCCTTCCCCGCACACTGTTTCTACTTTTCACAAGCATGCATGCAAAGTTGACATAAAATGGTCAGGTCAAGTGGCCTGGAGTCCCTCTGTGTATCTTCTCACACTGCAAATGTGGGGATGAAACTTCTGGGCTGCAGCAAGGACAAAATGGTGTAGCAGCTCTGGAGATGACTCTGGTGACATTTGAGTGAGGGATGAGGTCAGAAATGAACAGATCAAGGGCCGCTGGGTCATGGGATATTTCTATGAGGCCTGGTGACAGGGTCAGTTCTTCTTTGACTCATTTCAAAACCTGAAGTTTTCTCTAAGAATACTCTTGGAATCTGCTGGTAGACTCTGAAGATCTTCAGAACTTCCCAGAGATGTTCTGCTGAGCTTGTAAAG
>NW_007057477.1:0-731 GCF_000164805.1 Carlito syrichta | reverse complement strand
CAGACTGAGCTACCGAGACTGACTGACTTTTGCACTGTCTTAAAGATCGATATTGCTAAGAAAGCAACAGCATAAACAGATCAGAAAGGGACATGCATGATATAGTCAAACAATTTATTTATTTATTATTATTATTATTATATGTTTTAGTTGGAATCTCACTCTGTCACCCAGACTGGAGTGCAGTGGCCACTCCTGGCCACTGCAGCCTCGACCTGCTAGGGCTCCGGCAATCCTTCCGCCTCAGCCTTCCAAGTAGCTGGAATTACAGGTGCTCGCTACCACGCCCGGCTAATTATTTCATTTATTGTAGAGATGAGGTCTCACCAAGTTGCCCAGGTGGGTCTTCAACCTGTGGACTCAGGCAATCCACTCACCTCAGCCTCGCAAGGCGCGGGATTACAGGTTGAGCCACCGAGCCCGGCTTATATAATTATTTTAATGTAAAGCACATGCATTTTAAATTAGAATCTTTTACAATTAGCAAACATCTTCTCTTTACTGGTGTTAAGATTATTTAATAAGTAAGATACACAAGTGGAGAATTTATTTTAGAGTATATGGCTTTCTAACGATTTAAAATTATGATGTATGAGTAACAATGCATTTTTTATTTTTAAGCTTTTAGCCATATAGACTGATTTCTACCAATAAAATATCTTCAAGTGCTAATTAGCAAATTACAAAAAGTTTTAAGTGAGATGAAGTAAATTTGAACATAAATGTTTTAG
>NW_007057476.1:0-725 GCF_000164805.1 Carlito syrichta | reverse complement strand
TCCCAGACCCCAAAGCTAGGCACCTGGCAGCTGCTGGGTTCTCTCCTGAGGCTTGCGTACACCTTGAAAACGGAGAACTTATCTGGTCAGACCCCGGGCCAAGTACTTTTCCCCGAAGCATCAGGAGACAGGTGTCTTGTCCCCCATCCTACAGAAGAGGAAACTGAGGCTCGGCGAGGTTCCATTTCTAGGCCGAGTCAGTAATCCCGTGGCGTCTGGGAGCTAACCTCTGCACTACATGGCCATTTGGGGGTAAGACAGCTTCTGGAGCACAGGAAAGTATTAGAAGCTTCCGTTCCACGAGGCCATCTTCTCCATCAGACATAGGAAACGATGCCTGGGGTCCACAGTGCTCCAAGGAGCCCATGAAAATGGTTTCATTTTAATTTATAACCGAAGAAACATTGAACAAAGCAATAGTGAACACATACCCATGAATTCAGTGTGGGTTACATGTTCATCTCTGTACGGACACAGCCGGATGAGAGCCGTTGAAAGACTTCATAGAGCCGGGCTCGGTGGCTCAGCCTGTAATCCCGCGCCTTTGAGAGGCTGAGGTGAGTGGATTGCCTGAGCCCGCAGGTTCAAGACCTGCCTGGGCAGCGAGACCTCATCTCTACAATAAATCAAAAAATCAGCCAGGCATGGTAGCGCATGCCTGTAATTCCAGCTACTCGGAAGGCCGAGGCGGAAGGACTGCCAGAGCCCAGCAGGTCGAGGCTGCG
>NW_007057475.1:0-725 GCF_000164805.1 Carlito syrichta | reverse complement strand
ATATATACATTGTATATGCATATCTATAAATATATGACATCCTTAATATAATAAGAGGAAGCTGGGAGTAACAAAAGTAAAAATAAATAGTTGGCCAAGATAAAAGTAACATACAGCAGGTAAGAAGATAAGGAAATTTCCCAAGAACTCTTACAAAGGGACAGAAGTTTTGAGAGAAAAACAAAAACAAGAGACAGACAAGTGTGAAAAGTAAATTAAACCAAACCTTAACTATTGTAAGACAAAAATGTTTCTTAGTCGAAAACTTTACCTTCAGCCAATCTATTAGTCCAGGGTTAGAATAACAATATTTTCTGACAGAAACTGTCTTAGAAAATTAGCTTATCCTGAAGTCTTTTTAAGAAATTATTTTTATAGTTTTTTATTTTGTTATTTATGTATTTATTTATTTAAGTTTTGAGTTGGAGTCTCACTTTGTCACCCAGACTGGAGTGCGGTGGCTGCTCCTGGCCACTGCAGCCTCGACCTGCTGGGTTCCGGAGATCCTTCTGTCTCAGACTTCCGAGTAGCCAGAATTATAGGCATGTGCAACAATGCCCGGCTTATTTTTTGATTTATTGTAGGGATGAGGTCTCGCCAAGTTGCCCAGGCTGGTCTCAAACCTGAGGGCTCAGGCAATCCACTCACCTCAGCCTTCCAAAGCGCAGGATTACAGGCTGAGCCACGGAGGCTGGCTCTTTTTTTTTTAAGATGTGGGGTGCAAG
>NW_007057474.1:0-858 GCF_000164805.1 Carlito syrichta | reverse complement strand
CAGGAGCAAGGAGGATTTGCTAAGGCTACTAAACGTTACAGAGGAAGGCTGGAGATGCGCTCCTGGTGCCAATCCGAAGAGAAAAGGCAAGGAATGAAATCACCATTAACAGCAAGGGATCCTGATGAAAGAGACGCTGAAATGGTATCCCTTAAGTCGATCCACACCCTCCTAGCCAAGTCATGGCCCGCTGCATAGGACAGTGGGTATGTGACATCTACCTTCGAGCCGCTCTCTTCCACACAGAAAGGCACATTTCATAAACTCCTTCAAAGTTCTGTTGTAGAGCACTAATCTGCTAAACTGTGGTTTTTCACTTTTGAATTCAGATTTCAGTTGTTCATTTTTGTGTACATAATTTTACAAAAAGTGAAAAGTGTTTTAAAAACATGGGAGGAAGAAGACAGGTCAGAAAGAAGAAGATGAAGCATATATCTATGATGTTTTGATATTCCTTAACTTAGATTCCCCCCATCTCCACATTTGTACAGGGTAGATTGAAATAACTGCTGTTGCCTGGCACAGAGTACAACAATTTTTATGTATATTACTGCATGTTTTTTCACCTGAATATAATTTACACTTGGAAATTTGAATTTCATATTTTGGTCGTCGAAGAGTTTGGTTGTCTACCATTTAAGGCAATGAAACATTCATCCTTAATAACTAGCAGGTTTCAGTAAAATGTTCGTAAGGCCATAGTTCCATTCCAGCAAATAACTGTTCAGATTTCTCTGTACCGTGGGCTCTGGCCTGAGTTGGAGTCTCACTCTGTGATCCGCACCCGAAGGCAGTGGCCTCTCCCGGCCACCGCAACCTCGACCTGCTGGGCTCCATTGATCCTCCGCTTCAGCCTTC
>NW_007057473.1:0-733 GCF_000164805.1 Carlito syrichta | reverse complement strand
CCATGACTGCACAGAATTCTTCAGCGGTAACAAACAGCAAAGGTGGAAGACAGAAAGGCCTCAACTTCCTGGGCTTGCCCTGCGGCCCGGGGTCTTCGGCCCACCCAGAGCCTGTCAATCAGGTGGGCCTCCAAGGATGGCTCCCAACACAATATTTTACTTCACTTAGGAGAAATAAGAATTTTTGCTGAAATAAAAGAAGTAAAAATTGTTTTGGTCTTGTTTCTAATAAGCTATATATAGGTAAATATCTACATCTGCATCTATGTATGTATGTATCTATCTATCCATCTATCTCTATTTCTCTCTTTCAGATATAGATATACATACAGATCTAAGTGAGTTCTCTTGTTTTAATTATGAATTTTAATGCATGAATTAGCAATTTCATTTGCATAATTGATTAATTTTTGTATAAAAATACAAAAGTAAGAAAGATAGCTAAGACAAATATCAAGACAAAATGTAGAATAGCAATTTGTTGAAGTCAAGATTATAATCAGACCTGTCTCCTCCAACGTTTTCACTTCATCTGGAAAATGTCAGTGGCTGTTCATTTAAACATGTTTGTATCTGATGACAACACTGCGGTTCAGAGCCCTGTGTTACCCATTTTGGCAGGACCATGTTTCTTTTATGCCTGTATTTGTAAATTAGCAATTTTTGAAAACATATTATGAAGGTTTATCAAAACTTAGAAGTTGCTGACTCTAGCTCGTGAAATAGAAAAATG
>NW_007057472.1:0-924 GCF_000164805.1 Carlito syrichta | reverse complement strand
TTAAATGAAACTTATATTTGCTTTCACCTGCTGGACAAATTCAGCAGTAAAGCATTCAGGCCATAGGCTCTTTTTTCCTCCCTCTCTCTTATCTTCCTCTGTCTATAAGCTATGTTATGTTTTGTTTTGTCTTTTGAGGTAGGGCTACCCCATCTGTTGCAGGCTGAAGGGCAGGGCACTGACCATCCTTCTGCTTGGATCCTCTGCTTTATTTTACACAAAACTATTTGCTGAGTCAAAGATTGAGTGAATGATGAGCCTTCACTCTTCAAGGGAATGTTGGTGCCCGCTGATTACCTAAAGAGGTTACAATTATGAAAATGGCTTAGGTAATCCTATGATCGCAAGACACAGAGTGAAGTAAACACTAATGACGCCACTGGATGGAAATCAGGGGGAAAATCCAAATCGGTTTACTGAAAAGAACTAAAGAAGGCTTTTATTCTCAGTGAAGTGTTCTAATGCTTTCAAATATAACTTCCACATTACTTCCCATAATTTCAAAGAAGGCCAATCCTATCAAGCTTTCCCATTTTCCTTTCGTGCTGCTCCTCCCTATTTCCTCAACCACAATGGGTCGAAGGGCCCACTGTCAAGAGATTCGAGCCTGTGTCCTGAATAATTAGCATACATGGGAGTTCAAATGTCGACTGAACTTCTATGGCAGAATAGCATAGAATAATAATACAGACACTTGGACTTGAATATGTTGTATCTTTGGCTCTTGTGCCAGCATGAGCTCCATGGAGCTCTTTCACACCATTACACAGAAGAAGGTGTGAGGTCTAGGAGCTACGCCTGATCCAGTGAAGGCTGCTCTTGAGAGCAGTGCCCAGGAAAGGAGGGACCTGGAGCCATACCAGACTGACAGTCAGTCACCGTGGTGTCATGGAGCAAGTTCCGCGGAAGGACCATGACCGGAAT
>NW_007057471.1:0-733 GCF_000164805.1 Carlito syrichta | reverse complement strand
TCAAGAGCAGCCCTTCACTGGATCAGGGCTTAGCTCCTAGACCTCACACCTTCTTCTGTGTAATGGTGTGAAAGAGCTCCATGGAGCTCATGCTGGCACAAGAGCAAAAGATACAACATACTCAAGTCCAAGCGTCTCTATTATTATTCTATGCTATTCTGCCATAGAAGTTCAGTCGACGTTTGAACTCCCATGTAGGATAATTAATCAGGACCCAGGCTCGAATCACTTGACAGTGGGGCCTTCGACCCATTGTGTTTGAGGAAATAGGGAGGAGCAGCAAGAAAGGAAAATGGGAAAGCTTGATAGGATTGGCCTTCTTTGAAATTATGGGAAGCAATGTGGAAGATATATTTGAAAGCATTAGAACACTTCACTGAGAATAAAAGACTTCTTTAGTTCTTTTCAGTAAACCTATTTGGATTTTCCCCCTGATTTCCATCCAGTGGCGTCATTAGTCTTTACTTCACTCTGTGTCTTGCGATCATAGGATTACCTAAGCCATTTTCATAATTGTAACCTCTTTAGGGGCACCAACATTCCCTTGAAGAGTGAAGGCTCATGATTCACCCCTTCTTTGACTCAGCAAATAGTTTTGTGTAAAATAAAGCAGAGGATCCAAAGCAGAAGAATGGTCAGTGCACTGCCCTTCAGCCTGCAACAGATGGGGAGTCCAACTCAAAAAACAAAACAAAACAAAGCAAAGCAGAAAGCAAGGTAACGAAAAGAGAGG
>NW_007057470.1:0-728 GCF_000164805.1 Carlito syrichta | reverse complement strand
TTTTTTTTTTTTTTTCTCATTTCACAGCCCTCTCTGGGGCCAGACTTTTTGGGGAAAACTGCTATATATTTGTGAAAAATAAAACAACAACCAAAAAAAAATATATTTAAGATTTAAATATATGTTTTATAAATATAAAACATATATTTATATATATAAATATATGTTTTTATATTTAAAAAGTATGTATATATAAAATACATACTTTTTCTAGTTTAATAGTTCTGAATTTTGAGCTTATTTGACAATCTATGGCATTTATAATTAAAATTACAAATTTTTATAAAAGTGTATATAAAATAAGAATGTATCTTATAAGTGGTGGCATTTTAGTTTTCATGAATATGGTAACACTTTGTAAACAGCAACAGTTACAAGAATCGGGGCATTCACTGGGATCCCTGAGAACCGCACCATCCAATGACTCTTGAATGTGTCAGGTTCTGATTGTGATGTGCTGTAGTACAATATACTCACCAGCTTCCACAGACTTAGTTTGGAAATATAATGGTCTTTCTTTCTTTCTTTCTTTCTTTCTTTCTTTCTTTCTTTCTTTCTTTCTTTCTTTCTTTCTTTCTTTCTTTCTTTCTTTTTTCCTGCCTTCCTTCCTTTCCTTCTTTCCTTCTTTCTTTCTTTCCTTCCTCCTCCTCTTCTTTTTCTCCTCCTCCTTCTTTTTAGAAACAGGGTCTTGCTATGCTGCCCAGCCTGGTCTTGAACCCCTAGGCTCG
>NW_007057469.1:0-772 GCF_000164805.1 Carlito syrichta | reverse complement strand
TTGCCACATCCCCATTAGAATCAGTGTATTCATCAGTGCGCACGTGTGTGTGTGTGTGTGTGTGTGTGTGTGTGTGTGTGTGTGTAATTGGGGCTTGGACCAAAAATCATTGACAGAAAATAGAATCTGTTTCCTTTGTTTAGATGAGAGCAGGGAGGTAGAGTTTCAGCTTGTGTAACGGTAGAATGATAAGTTTGTTTCCGTCTTACCCCAAACATAGCTGAGATTTTAATTAAGAAACTATTTCTTGGTCTCATTAAACCATAATTTTGAGCCAAAATTAGACATTAGAACAGCTATTTGGATTACTAAGACCCAAAGTCCCTCTATTTGGTCCCGGAGGAAGAATACACAAGAAATAGTATAGATTACATAAAAATGATCTCACTGTCTACTTCTCTCAGCTTTTCCAATCCAGATAAAAATGGGGATTAGCTAGAAGATCTCTTTATGTGTGTACAAACTCACAAAGTAGACACATATCCCTGCATTTTTTCTGTGCCATCAAGTTTACGTTTGTACTGTAATGTTTTGAATTGTAACTCTAAGATCCCTTATTTTAAATAGCAATATTAAATGATTTGCTTTCTCAAGAAATGGCCATCACAAATTAACAAAAAACACACAAAATAGCACATCACACACAAAAAGGATGGAGGAAAAATTAACAACCTACCCAAGTTCAGCAGCACTGCCCATCCTGCTCTCGGGGGTCCAGGCAGCTTCCCATCCCCTCCCACAGCCTCTCCCCTCCTGACCCCAGTCCGTGTGT
>NW_007057468.1:0-491 GCF_000164805.1 Carlito syrichta | reverse complement strand
AACCAGCATTCACCCAGAAATAATCACTACTGAGACCTTAAACATAAAATTTTTGATAAGCAGAGCTTATAAATAAGGCATTCCCATATATGAATATCTTGTTTCAGAAATGGTATCATATTACCTACTTGTTTATGTTCAACTTTTTCAAAACTTTTTTTAGCCAGCCTCGGTGGCTCAGCCTGTAATCCCACGCTTTGGGAGGCTGAGGTGAGTGGATTGCCTGAGCCCACGGGTTAGAGACCTGTCTGGGGCAGCGAGACCTCATCTCTACAATAAATCAAAAAATTAGCCGGGCGTGGTAGCACATGCCTGTAATTCCGGCTACTCGGAAGACTGAGGAGGAAGGATCGCAGGAGCCCAGCAGGTCGAGGCTGCGGTGGCCAGAAGCAGCCACTGCACTCCAGTCTGGGCAACAGAGTGAGACTCCAATTCAAAAAAAAAAAGAAAGAAAGAAAATGGGGAGAGCAGGAAGTGGTAAAAGAACCTGA
>NW_007057467.1:0-781 GCF_000164805.1 Carlito syrichta | reverse complement strand
CTGTCCATCAGCCAAGTACAATACTTTTTTGGTTAAGTACACTCTATTCTGCGATGAATATCAAATGTATCCCTTCTATCTCACTGTATGTCTTTATGTTTCAACCCACTTCTTTCATCTTCTCTCCTACCCTGCCTCACCCTTCCTAGCATGTTATCTGTCTTCCCACTCACTAGCCTCCATGTGATCACACTTTTGGCTCCCACAAATAAATGAGAACACTTTATTTTTGTCCTTTTGTGCCTGCTTTATTTCACTTAAGATAATGGTCAAGAGAGTTCCATCCATGTTGCTGCAAATTACATGATTTTATTTTTGCATGGCCAAGTGACATTCCATTGTGTATATATACCACATTTTCTTTACCCATTTATTCGCTGATGGACACAGATTGATTCTATAGCTTTGCTTTTGTGAATAGGGCTGCAACAAACATGTGAGTGCAGGTATTTCCTTGATATTTTATCTATTTTCCTTCAGGTAGATATCCTGTAGTAGAATTACTAAATTGAGTGGTAATTCTGTTTTTAGTTTTTAAGAATGTTTCACACTGTTTTTCCATAGAAACGACACTACATTTCTAACAATATTCCTACAGTGTATATGAGTTCCCTTTTCTCTACATCTTCAAAATCTGTTACTTTTTGTTTTTTTAATAATAGACATTCAAACTAGGGAAAGATGATACCTCATTGTGTTTTTGATTTGCATTTCCTTGATGGTGAGAAATGTTGAACAGTTTTTCATATACTTGTGGGTGGTAATTTCCATGTGTCCGTTC
>NW_007057466.1:0-699 GCF_000164805.1 Carlito syrichta | reverse complement strand
ACCTGACCACAGGGGTAGACCTCCGGGGCTCAGGCAATCCTTCCCAAGCGGCTGCAACGAAAAGCCTATGTCTCCATGCCCAGCTCATTGATGACATTTTGGAGATAGAGATGATGAGGCTGCCTGATGTTACACAGTCATGTTTCAACTCCTGGGCTCCAGCAATCTTCCGTCCTCAGTCTGCCAAAGTGCTGGATGAGAGGTGGGAGATTCCATGCCTGGCCCACCCTTAGCAGGAGTCGTTTTGGTGCACCATGAGGCGTGCGTTGATTGCGGGGATACACTTCCTAGCTGTCCATAGCCAACGATTTAGCTTGCTTCCCTTAGGGTTCTATGAGTTTCCTTTCCTTCTCACCACCAACATTCACCACTCAACTTTGCGGAGAGCACCCTGGCATTTGTTCTTGCCACATAGTCTCCTTGAAAAGTAGCCAGACCTGTTAGTGAGAATTTCAGAGTGCTGTGATCATAGACAGTGCCTCTACTGCGAGGAAAACCTTCTCCAAACCCATGCGCGGGAGCCAACGGGAAGGACAGAGACCCACTTCTCTTGGAGTGACATCCATGCTTCAGGGGTGGGTGCTGAGTGAGGCCAGGTGTCCAGGTCCTAACGGGTGATCGCCACCAGCATGTAACCTCTGCTCTACAAGAAAAGCAGCGTGAAGACAATCTGAACCCCACTGTCCCGGCCTGCCCGGC
>NW_007057465.1:0-726 GCF_000164805.1 Carlito syrichta | reverse complement strand
TCAGTGTTTGCTCTCCCAGGCGTCTGGGAGAGACCCATACTCTTCTTTGGTTTTTCTTCATTTCTGTAGATTTTTCTCCCTTTACCCCTTTCCCTCCCCCTCTTCAATTCTGTTTTTGAGGGAAGGTGGGGTTGCTTTTATTTCTCTTCTGCAATGACCTGTTCTTCCTTATGAGGGTCTTCTGGTTTTGTTCACTTTTCCCTCTGTTTTACAGTCTGTCTATTCAGCAGTTTGCAGTCTTGGTCCCTAGATTTAAAAAAGGGGCATATAGAAGAGGAAAATAATGGAGGAAGGGGGGGTCAATAGGGAGTTAGAAAGAGAGAAGCGCCAGAGGGAAAACAGATATACATACCATCTATCAGGTGAGAACGAGACACAGGGCTGGGAAGAGGTGAAGAAAGACACGTAAGAAAGAGTACTGATAGCTACATAGTACTAAAGAGTACTGAAGCAACACAGAGGCAGGGCAATAAAATCGAGAAACAGTGTAAGTCAGAAGGTAAACAACAAACGTGATCTAAACCAGCAGTTACAATGATAAAATCATAGGTCAAAATGAGCGAAAGAGAGAAGTGCGAGAGGGATAACAGATATACATACCAGCTATCAGGTGAAAAACAGTCACAGGATCGGGAAGAAGTGAAGAAAGACACGTAAGAAAGATTGCCTAAGGAGTACTGATAGCTACACAGACACAGGTCAATAAAATCGAGAGACAGTGTAGGA
>NW_007057464.1:0-791 GCF_000164805.1 Carlito syrichta | reverse complement strand
TTATGGTAGTCTGTTTTTTGTTTCTGTGATAGATCACAGAGTATGAGAGACTCTAATGCCATCCAAATTGCTGCAAAGTTCATATATCTGTCCATCATGATGACTGCATGATATTCAATTGTGAATATGTACCACTTTTAAAAATCCAGTCCAGTTTCGATGTACAGCATTGTTGGTTCCATGTTTTTGCTATTGTAAATAGAGCGGCAACAAATATGCTTGTGCAGGTATTATTTTTGTAGAATGATTTGCGTTCCTCTGGGTATTTTCTCAATAGGAAGATTGCTGGATCATATGGAAGGTCAAGTTCCAGTTCTTTCAGAAACCATCACAGTGTCTGCCGATGAGGTTGCACTAGTTTGCATTCCCACCAGCAGTTTAGAAGGGTTTCTTCTTCTCTGCATCCTCACCAGCATCTGTTGTTGTTTGCTTTATTAAAAATGGTCAACCTTGCTAGGATTAGGTGGTATCTCAAGGTTGTTTTGATTTATATTTGCCTGAAGATTAGTGAGGCTGAGCACTTTTTCATGTGTCTGTTGGCTGCCCATATATCTTCTTTCAAGAATTGTCTATATCTGTCTGTTATGCACTGTGTGTGTGTGTGTGTGTGTGTGTGTGTGTGTGTGTGTGTGTGTGTGTGTTGGAGTCTCACTCTGTCACCCAGACTGGAGTGCAGTGGCTGCTCCCAGCCACACTAGCCTGGAACTGCTAGACTCTGGCAATCCTTCCACCTCAGGCTTTCAAGTAGCTGGAACTACAGCTGCGTGCTACCACTCCAGCTAATTTTTTGT
>NW_007057463.1:0-762 GCF_000164805.1 Carlito syrichta | reverse complement strand
CAATAAATCAAAAAATCAGCCGGCGTGGTAGCGCATGCCTGTAATTCCGGGCTACTTGGAAGGCTGAGACGGAAGGATCGCCGGAGCCCAGCAGGTCGAGGCTGCGGTGGCCGGGAGCGGCCTCTGCACTCCTGTCTGGGTGACAGAGTGAGACTCCAACTCAAAAAAAAAAATGTTTATAGCAGCACAATCTATTGTAATTATAAGCTGGAAACAACCCAAATGTCCATCAACAGTATAAAAGCAAACTGTAGTATACAATGGAATATTATAGATCAAGGAGAATGCGTTACAGCTGTGTACAATGACACAAATAAATATTAAAAAGAATGTTGAACAAAAAGTGGAAGACAATAAGATTATACACTGCAAAATTACATTTACAGAAAATTCAAACACAGATGAAACTAATCTCTGAAGCTGGAGGTCAGAAGAGTGGTAATTTTTGGTAATGAGGGAGTCAGTGGCTAGTCAGGGACTCCGGGAGGATATCTGGTGGGCTGGTTATATTCTGTTTCTTTTTCTGAGTGATAGTTGCATGAATATATTCACTTTGTCAAAATTTATCAAGCAGTAATACATGCTCTGTATACTTTTCCATATAGATTTATTCTTTAATTAAAACAAATTTATTTTTAAACAAAGGCAAGGTCTCCTGAGATACCACATCCTATTTAAATTCTGTTACTGATTTTAACTTTATTAATACAACCGTTGTGACTCTATAATTAATTAAATCATAGTTGCAATCAAAGTCACTTG
>NW_007057462.1:0-718 GCF_000164805.1 Carlito syrichta | reverse complement strand
TTGAAGTCCCCAGGTTATGATAGTGTTAGGGCCAATATCTTTCTTTAGTTTTCCAAGAAGCTGCTTTATGAAAGTTGGCGCACCTATGTTGGGTGCATATATATTTAGAATAGATATTTCTTGTTGATGGATTGAGCCTTTTATCATTATGTAGTGGCCTTCTGTATCTTTTTTGATTTTTAATAGTTTGAAGGGTATTTTGTCTGAAATTAAGATGGCTACTCCTCCTTTCTTTTGTATTCTGTTCGCCTGGAAGTTTGTTTCCCATCCTCTTACTTTGAGTCTGTGGATGTCCTTTCTAGTGAGGTGAGTCTCTTGAAGGCAATAGATTGTTGCCTGATGATATTTTATCCATTTTGCCAATCTATGTCTTTTCAGTGGTGCATTTAGTCCGTTCACATTTAGGCTAATAATTGAAATGCAAGAGTTGATCCCTGTCATAATGTTCTTACAGAGTTGTTCCTGTTTATTTGTTGTCTTTCTTTGGGTTTTGGAGTTGGTTCATGTGTGTTTTTAATCTTTTGCCTGTACTCTTGTGAAGAATGTTGTTGTTCTTTTTTCTTTTTCTTCTGTGTTCAGTACTTTCTTAAGTGTTTCTTGTAGAGGTGGTCTGGTAGCGGCGTAGGTTCGTAGGGATTGGATGTCTGGAAAAGATTTCAATTCTCCCTCATTTATGAAGCTTAGTTTGGCTGGGTAGGTTATTCTTGGTTGAAATTGG
>NW_007057461.1:0-810 GCF_000164805.1 Carlito syrichta | reverse complement strand
AAATTTATATATTACTTTGGATAATACTGACTTTTAACTATATTAAATCTTCTAACTCATAAATAAGAAATGCCTTCTATTATTTGTCTTCTATAGCTTTTTTCAGCAATGCTTTGTAGTTTTTATTGTACATATCTTCCATCTCCTTAGTTAGGTTAATTCCTGTGTACTTTATTCTCTTTTATGCTATTGTAATGGGAATTACTTTTTTAATTTCCTTTTCAGATTGGTCCTTGTTAGAATATTATAACACAACTGATTTTGGGATGTTGATTTTCTATCCTGCAATTTTACTGAATAAATTCTTTCATTAGTTATGTGTGTGTGTGTGTGTGTGTGTGTGTGTGTGTGTGTGTGTAATCTTTGGTATTTTCTACATACAAGATCATGTAATCTGCTAACAGAAATAATTTACTTCTTCCTTTCCAATTTGGAACTTTTATTTCATTTTCTTGCATAATTGCTCTGTACAGGACTTCTAGTACTATGTTGCAGAAAGCAACAAAATCAAGCATCCTTGCCTTTTTCATAAGCTTTCAGTCTTTTACCATTGAGTATTTTAGCTGTGAATTTTTCATGTAGAAGTTATGTTGAGGTAGTTTCCTTCTATACCTAGCTTGTTGAATTTTTTTTTAAATCATGAAATGGTGTTGAATTTTGTCAAATGCTTTTTCTGCATCAATTGAGATGGTTGTATTTTTTTCTCCTTCACTCTTTTAATGTGATGCATTACATTGATTGATTTTCATGTACTGAACCATCCCTGCATTACTGGAATAAGTCCCACTAGCCCATGGTGTGTAACTCTTT
>NW_007057460.1:0-1016 GCF_000164805.1 Carlito syrichta | reverse complement strand
ATCCAGGATGTTAAGCCTTTGCCAGACCTAGAGTTGGCAAATACTTTTTCCCAGTCTGTAGGCTGTCTCCCTGCTCTCTTGATGGTTTCTTTGGCTTTGCAGAAGCTTGTCAGTTTAATAAGGTCCCATTTGTCTATCTTCTCTCTTAAGTCCTGTGGGTTTCGGGTTTTGTACAGGAATTGGATGCCAGTTCCGATTTCCATGAGAGTATTTCCTTCCTTTTCTAAGGTTCTTATGGTTTGAGGTTTTACATTTAGGTCTCTGATCCATTTGGAGTTAACCTTTGTGCATGGGGATAGATAGGGGTCCTGTTTCAATCTTCTGCATGTGGTCAGCCAATTTTGCCAGCACCATTTACTGAATAGGTTCTCCTCTCCCCATTGGTAGGTGGTGGGGGCTTTGTCGAAGATGAGTTGGTTGAGAAATTGAGGTTTTGCTTCTGGAATCTCAATTCTGTTCCATTGATCCATATGCCTGTTCCTGTACCAATACCAAGCTGTTTTGATGATTGTAGCTTTATAGTAAAGTTTGAAATCTGGTATTGTGATACCACCTGCTTTGTTTTTTTTTGCTGAGGATTGTTCTGGCTATTCTTGGACGTTTGTGTTTCCATATGAATTCCTGTGTTGTTTTTTCTAGGTCTGAGAAGAATGTTGTTGGTAATTTAATGGGTATTGCATTGAATTTGTAGATTGCCTTAGGTAAGATGGACATCTTCACAATGTTGATTCTTCCGATCCATGAGCATGGGATATTTTTCCACTTGTTCATGTCGGCTTTGATTTCTTTGAGCAGTGTTTTGTAATTTTCATTGTAAAGGTCTTTCACGTCTCTGGTTAGGAAGATGCCAAGGTATTTCATTTTTTTTGTGGCTGTTGTGAATGGAACTGTGTTTTTTATTTGGGTTTCTGTTTGTTTATTATTGGTGTAGAGAAATGCGATTGTCTTTTGTACATTTATTTTGTATCCTGAGATTTTGCCAAAGGCTTTTATCAATGTAAGGAGGCCTTGACAGA
>NW_007057459.1:0-887 GCF_000164805.1 Carlito syrichta | reverse complement strand
GGTATGTCCTTCATTTTCTAATGTTCTTATGGTTTGAGGTTTTACATTTAGGTCTCTGATCCATTTGGAGTTAACCTTTGTGCATGGGGATAGATAGAAACCCACAGCCAGCATACTCCTAAATGGACAAAAATTGGAACCATTTCCCCTGAAAACTGGAACAAGACAAGGATGCCCACTCTCACCCCTCCTGTTCAACATAGTATTGGAAGTCCTGGCTCAAGCAATCAGAGAAGAGGGCAATCAGGGGTATCCAAATAGGAAAAGAGAAAGTCAAGTTATCTTTCTTTGCAGAAGATATGATTGTGTACCTTGAAAACCCAAGAGAATCTGTCAAAAACCTCCTTACACTGATAAAGGCCTTTGGCAAAGTCTCAGGATACAAAATAAATGTCCAAAAGACAATTGCATTTCTTTACACCAATAATAAACAAACAGAAACCCAAATAAAAAACACAATTCCATTCACAATAGCCACAAAAAAATGAAATACCTTGGCATCTTCCTAACCAGAGACCTGAAAGACCTTTACAATGAAAACTACAAAACACTGCTCAAAGAAATCAAAGATGACACAAACAAGTGGAAAAATATCCCATGCTCATGAATTGGAAGAATCAACATTGTGAAGATGTCCATCTTACCTAAGGCAATCTACAAATTCAATGCAATACCCATCAAATTGCCAGCAACATTCTTCATACCTAGAAAAAACAACACAGGAATTCATATGGAAACACAAACGTCCAAGAATAGGCAGAACAATCCTCAGCAAAAAAAACAAAGCAGGAGGTATCACATTACCAGACTTCCAACTTTACTATAAAGCTACAATCATCAAAACAGTTTGGTATTGGTATAGGAACAGGCATATAGATCAATGGAAT
>NW_007057458.1:0-694 GCF_000164805.1 Carlito syrichta | reverse complement strand
CCAGGTAGCTAGGTAGTTAGCTAAATATTTAAGTCAGCTGGCTAGCTAGATAATTTGCTAGTTAGTTAATTCAGTTAGTTAAGTCAGCTGGCTAGCCAGCTGACTAGCTAGGTAGTGAGCCAGTTAAATCAGTTGGCTAGCCAGCTGGCTAGCTGGCTAATTAACCTAGTTAAGGGAGCTGGCAAGCCAACTGGCAATGTAGCTAGCTAGCTAGTTAAGTCAGCTAGATTGCTACCTGGCTAGCTAGTGATGTCAGTGAGTCAAGTCAGCTGGCTTGCCAACAGGGTAGCTAGTTAAGTCATCTAGTTTAGTCAGCTGTCTAGCCAGCTGGCTAGTTAGGCAGCCAGCTAGATAAGTCAGCTTGCAAGCCAGCAGGCTAACAGTTCAATTAGGGTAGTTAAGTTAGCAAGCTTGCCTGCTGACTAGGTACATAGCTAGTTAGTAAGTGATCTGGCTAGCCAGCTTCCTTGCTTAAATCAGCTAGATAAGTCAGCTGGCTAGTCAGGTGACTAGATAGGTAGCCAGCTATTTAAGGCAGCTCTCTAGTCAGCTGACTTACTGGTTAAGTCAGCTAGTTAAGTCACCTTGCAACCAGCTGGATAGCTAGTTAAGTCAGTTCGTTAAGTCAGTTGGTTATCCAGTTTGTTAGCTAGGTAAAAATTTAGTTAAGTCCGATTGCTAGTCATAAGGCTAG
>NW_007057457.1:0-715 GCF_000164805.1 Carlito syrichta | reverse complement strand
TTTATTAGAAACAATATATTGCTGCTTCATGATATTTTATCCATTTTGCCATTTTATGTCTTTTCAGTGGTGCATTTAGACCATTCATATTCAGGCTGATTATTGAAATGTGAGAATTTATCCCTGTCTTGAGGTTCTCATAGAATTTGTTATTGTTGTTGTTTGTTTGCTTTCTCTCTTTTGATTTTTGCATGGATTCATGTGTGTTTTTAATCTTTTCCCTGAATTCTTTGAAAGGTGTGAGCACTCTTTTTTCCCTTTCCTCTACATTTAGTGCTTTCTTAAATGTTTCTCATTAAGCTGATCAGGAGGTGGCATAAGCTCTGGATTAACTATATGGGAAAGATTTTACATCTCCATCACTGATGAAACTTAACTTAGATAAGTAGATAATTCTTGGTTGTGATTGTTTATCTTTTAGAACTTTGAAGATTAGTCCCCAAGTTCTCCTACCCTGAAGTGTTTCTGTAGATAAGTCTGCTGCTATTATAATTGGTCTTCCCCTGTAGGTAGTCTGACATTTTTATCTTGTTGCCTTTAGAATTTTTTTTTCTTTTAAAACACTTTGTGAGCCGGGCTCGGTGACTCAGCCTGTAATCCCATTCCTTTGGGAGGCTGAGGTGAGTGGATTGCCTGAGCCCACGGGTTTGAGACCCGCCTGGGCAGGCGAGACCTCATCTCTACAATAAATCAAAAAAATCAGCTGGGTGTGGTT
>NW_007057456.1:0-486 GCF_000164805.1 Carlito syrichta | reverse complement strand
CATAAATCAAAAAATTAGCCGGGCGTGGTAGAGCGTGCCGGTAGTTCTGGCTCCTTGGAAGGCTGAGGCGGAAGGATCGCGGAGCCCTGCAGGTCAAGGGTGCAGTGGCCTGAGTAACCGCTGCACTCCACTCTGGGCGACAGAGTGAGACTTCATCTCAAAAAAAAAAAAAAAAAAAAAAAAAAAATATATATATATATATATATATATATATATATATATATATATATATGGCTGAAACATTTATATAAATGACTGAAATAAGCTTTCAATAAAGTATCTGAAACATTGACCGCCATACCATTTCTTCTTCATCATCTATATAAAGTAGACTGGAGTTCATAGATGCACAGGCCATCATACTCTCATCCCAAGTTTTTGTTTCCTTTCCAATGTAATAACAGCTGTTGGAATATGTCAACCATTCTTCTGGACAGCAACAGTTATGGGGTGAGGAAACATTGCAAATTACTATCAAGAAACAAT
>NW_007057455.1:0-794 GCF_000164805.1 Carlito syrichta | reverse complement strand
TTCTATTCTGAGTTACATTTTAGTGTTTGTATCATGACTCAGTGTGAATTTTTCTCAAATCCCATCGACCTCAATAAAGAAGGGTTGTATGTGGCTACTTTTATACTGCTAGTGCGGAATTTTCCTTTGTTGAGTTTTGTTGAAATGACATTTACGTTTTGTACGTTGTGTTACACATGTTTCCCAGAAATCAATCCCCACTTGGCATGGTTTCTAATTGAATTCATTTTTACTATACGTGGCTGAGGATTGGTGTCCGAAATGCCGATGAATGCCTTCCAATGAATAATTGAAGAAAAAGCCTAGAGATTCCGCACCTGCACCAACAGTATGGGAGCTCGGTGGACATCCGCTCGGAGAACAATCCTAGCCCATGATAGCTGCTGCTTTCCAAAAGCTCTAGAAAGTCTCTGGAAGTTGTCCTAAGTTAGGCATCCAAGCCACCAGACAGGTTTGGTCTCCGAGAGAGCATTGAGAGTAGGTGGCACATGGCCATGACCTATCCCCACCCCGAGCTGTACATGACGAAAGGTCTGCTTGGTTGAGTGTGGCCGAGAAGATGATGCTGTGTCTCCCCTCAGCTCCCAGACCGGAGAGTCAGTGTCTTCTTCCTTCCAGCTCTGAGTCATGGAGGCTCCGTTCCTGGCAAGTGAGTCCCAGAGGCTGGGGCTTCCTTCCGCCATCTGTTGCCCACTCACAGGATTGGAGCTCTGTGCAGGGCCGGGCAGGCCGGGACAGTGGGGTTCAGATTGTCTTCATGCTGCTTTTCTTGTAGAGCAGAGGTTACATGCTGG
>NW_007057454.1:0-761 GCF_000164805.1 Carlito syrichta | reverse complement strand
CTGACGGCACATCCCTTCGTGAGCCGCTGTTTTCAGTTACGAAGTGCACGGAGGACAAATTGAACAACTGATTCTGATGAGCACCTTGGGAACTAACAACTGAAACCATGTCCATGAACTCAGGCATCAGTGGATTCATCTTACAAAAACAAGGTCAAATTTTCCACTGGTTTTATATTGCTCTCATTTTTCTAAACTTTATGATAAAAAAAAGCATGTCTTGCCAGGCATGGTGGCTCATGCCTGTCATCCCAGCACTTTGGGAGGCCAAGATGAACGGATAGCCTGAGCCCACAGATTCAAACCCAGCCTGGAAAACATGGCAAGACTTCATTTCTACAATAAATTTTAAAAAACTAGCCAGGCATGGAGGCACGTGCCTGTGGTTCCAGCTATTTGGAAGGCTGAAGTGGAAGGACTTCCTGAGCCCAGCAGGTCGAGGCTGCAATGGCCTTGAGTGAGCCACTGCACTCCAGCCTGAGCAATAGAGAAAAAAGAAAGAACTCTTGTTTTTTACATAAATGTACACACACACATACATGCACACTAATGAGATTATATAATTTATGTGCGGCCCAAGACAACTTCTCTTTGCTCAGTGTGGCCGAGGGAAGCCAAAAGGTTGGACATTCCTGTTCTAAAGGGATGCAAAGTCTTTCCTGAAATTGAAGGCGCCGGGGCTCTTTGGATCAGCCTGTAATCCCACGCCTTTGGGAGGCGGAGATGAGTGGATTGCCTGAGCCCGCGGGTTCGAGACCCGC
>NW_007057453.1:0-503 GCF_000164805.1 Carlito syrichta | reverse complement strand
TAATTTCAGCAGAAGAATCCATATCACCAAAATAAAAGCCCAAATCCAGGACATAGAAGACAAAAAGATAATACAAAAAATCAATGAAACAAAAAGCTGGTTCTTCAAAAGGATAAACAAGATTAATGGTCCCCTAGCTAGACTGACCAAGAAAAAACGAGAAAAAAACCAAATAAGCACAATCAGAAACATAAAAGATGAAGTCACATCTGACCCTGAAGAAATACAAAAGATCATTAGAGACTACTACATATACTTGTATGGAAACAAACTTTGAAAACCTTAAGGAAATGGAGGACTTTCTGACATCACACAATCTACCTAGGTTGGAACAAGAAGAAATTGAGACCCTAAATAGACCAATAACAATCAAGGAAATCGACTATGTAATAAGAAAACTTCTTACAAAAAAAAGGCCTGGTCCAGATGACTTTCCAGTAGAATTCTATAAGACATTTAAGGACAAGCTGATACCAATCCTACTGAAGGTATTCCAGGTGATG
>NW_007057452.1:0-755 GCF_000164805.1 Carlito syrichta | reverse complement strand
AGTTATGGCAGCACATGCATCGGCGTCATTCACCCAGCCAGAATAAGTAATTCGGGTGACCAAGTCGGATCTATACCAGCCAACTAGTTAATTCCGATCACCTGTGTGCTCACTCACTGGCTGACTATTTAAGACTGCTAACCTTTTGGCCTACTAGCCAGCCAACTACTTAAACTCAGCTAACCAATCAGCCGACTAGTGGGCCAACATGTCAGTCGACAAGTTAGGTCAACTAAATAGATGGCGGACTAGTTAGGTCAGCAAACTACCCAGCCAAATACTTACTGAACTAATTATGAGGCCAACTCATCATCCAACTATTTAACCAAGCTAAATAGTCGGCCGATTAGTTGGCCAACTTGATAAGCCAGCTAACAAGTTGGTCGAGTAGTCAGCCAATGTGTTAAACCAGCTAGCTAGTCGGCTGACATGTCAGCCAACAAGTTAAGTCACCTAGCTAACTCGTTAACCAACTAGTTAAGTCAGCTATTTAACTCGTTTACCAACTAGTTAAAACAGTTATATAACTCATTACCCAACTCATTAATTCAGCTAGCTATCTCGTTAGCCAACTAGTTAAGTCAGCTAGCTAAGTGAGCTAGCTAACTAGCTAGCTAACTATGTAAGCTAGCTAAGTCACCTAGCTCATTAGTTAGCTAATTATTTAAGTCAGTTACTTAAGTCTGCTACCTAAATAGTTAGCTAATTAATTAAGTCAGCTCATTATTCAGCTAGTTAAATAGTTAGCTAACTAT
>NW_007057451.1:0-778 GCF_000164805.1 Carlito syrichta | reverse complement strand
GACTGAGGTGGAAGTATCACCGGAGTCCAGAACTCCAGTCTGGGCGACAGAGTGAGACTCCAATTAAAAAAAAAAAGAAAAAATAAAAAGAAAGAAAAGGCACTTACATTTACTAGTTTTATACTTTCATATGTTTTCATATTGTGAATTATTGTCTATTTTCTTCAGCTTAAATAACTCCCTTTAGCAATTTTTATAATATAGGTATAGTGGTACAAACTGTTAGTTTTTTTGTCTGAGAATACCTTTAACAACCATTTCATTAATGAAAGTCAGAATTTGAGGTGCAGTATTTTTGACTAGCATTTTAAATATTTTTCAGGGTTTTCAATTACTTTCCACTCCCTTCTAGCCTGTAGGATTTCTGATGAAAAAAAATCTTCTGATAGTCCTGTACAGTTTCTTTGTACATAATGACTTACTTTTCTCCTGCTACTTTCAAAACTCTCTGTCTTTAAATGTTGACAATGTAATTATTATATGTCTCGAGTTCAGTCTCTTTGGAGTCGAATTCTTTAGGATTTGGGGGTTTGAGGGTCTAGAGTTCTCTGTTTTTACCCTTGGGAACTTTTCTGCCATTATTTTTGGAATATGTTTTCTGTTCCTTTCTGTTTTACTTCTTCTGAAAAATCAAGGAGTGTATGTTTTTCCACTTGATGGTGTCCCATAAGTCCCTCAAACTATCTTCCCTCTTCACTCCTTTTTTCTTTTGCTCATTCAGATTAGATGATTTTCTTGGACTTGTATTCTAGTTCACTGACCTTTATTTCTGCTTAAT
>NW_007057450.1:0-1065 GCF_000164805.1 Carlito syrichta | reverse complement strand
GAACTCATTGGGCATTGACAGTGGTGTCTGGGAAATTGAATGACTGGTATTCACAAAACCAATCATCTTATCCACTTGATTATTAAAGCCATCCTCTGTAAATGTTATCCTTTGATGGGCATTCACATGAGATACAAGTATTCTCACTTTTTGTTCATTCAGAGAGATCAATCCTCATACCTCTTCTACAGATTTTCTTGTCACCAATATTCTAATTATGAATTTTCTATGTCCCTGGTCATCCAGCCAAACCGTCGGTCACTGACCATGAATTGGTAGATAACTTCATGTCTGGCCATTTCTTCTTATAAATGACATAAGGAATCAGATACACTGCTCAAAGCTCTTCCCATTGGAATATTTTTCTTCACCATGGTCCTTCAGAGATATCCAGAAAGGGCTGTAGTGCTTTCAGCAGAGCCTATGATCAGGACTATCTTTAAACCAGGCCTGAGTTGTCTCCTTCTCTTTTGTCTGCTCATGGTAAATTTTTCATGAGACCATAAGTGAAAACTAGAAAAGAAAAAGTAGCAGTAGACTATGGGCATTTGAGACACTTTTTCATGAAATTTACTTGTGTTTTGGGAGTCAACTTAGGCCCAATTCTATATACTTAATTTCTATGTAATGATAGAGTATTTCTGTGAATGTCCAATTTTATGGTTTTATATGTTTGATAACAACATCAATGGGTCTGTCAAGTCACCTGATAACTTTGTGGACAATGTGAAGCATCCAGTCTCTATTAAAACTCAGTAGAAGCTTAAAGTTGTTTCTCAAAAGAAGAGTAGTTATCTGGAGAGGATGGAAGCACTTAGTTTCTGCCTGTGCTGTGATTTACCTCTAATATAGAAATCTGCTGAAAGCTCCAGATTGTATCTCTCTATTTGCCATAGACACTTCAAGTATCTGCTAGAATGCATGACCCAAGTGTCAGCCCAGCTTGTACAGCAGCCTGGGTCTGTGGCAAAGCCTTCTCATATTCTGGACTCCTAAAAACTAATAGATCTTTTCAATCACTTGGAAAGTGAGTCGTAATGACATATCCAGAAGAGAAATGAATTC
>NW_007057449.1:0-817 GCF_000164805.1 Carlito syrichta | reverse complement strand
GCCCACCCACGGGCTGCTCTGCTTGGGGACCCCAGAGCAAGTACCAAGCCCAGGGGTTTGGGTATGTGTAAGGTGGGGGATCCCAGGACCTTTCGTGCAGAGGGTCTTAGGGTAATCAATGTTCCTGTGTCTGTGCGTCCCTGAGCTCAGCACATGGTGCCTGCCGCTCAGCAAGTGATTACTGACTGACTCTGCGTCCACAGAAAGACCAAACAAGTCACTTTTTAGAGCGAGGCAGTGACCAGCATATTATTTTAGAAAAGCTAGTTTTTAAAAATGTATCTCAAAGGACGACAGTGTTTTCAAAGTCTAATTTAAACTTTTAAGTTCTTCACAGATGTTTGCTGGAATCATTGTCTAAAATAGAAATGGCACAATCTGCATTGTGCTTGGACTTCCTGGTTTCTTTGTTTCAGTTTTAAGAGTTGCTACAATTCCTTCTGCTTTGTGATACAGCTGAGGTCCCCATTGCCAAGGCAAGTGAGCACTGACTCTAATTGGTTGGTTCAGGTGAGCTCTGGTTGGTTGGTTCACATGAGCTCTGATTGGTTGGTCCAGGAGATCTTTGATTGGTATGTCCAGGTGAATTATCATTGGTTGGTTTCTAAACCCACAGAAAAAAAAGTGCATTTGGGGGGAACTCAGAGTATTTTCAAACCCTAATCAGCAAATGACTTTTGGGTTCTGTTTAATGTTGAAATTGTATTTTATTTTATTTTATTTTTCGAGTTGGAGTCTCACTCTGGATTGCAGTGGCACCTCCAGGCCACCGCAGCCTCGACCTGCTGGGCTCCGGCAATCCTTCTACCTCAGCCTG
>NW_007057448.1:0-804 GCF_000164805.1 Carlito syrichta | reverse complement strand
TTTATTCTACATGTTTAAACTTCAGTCACCTTCAGAGTACTCTCTGTTTGATGCAATATACCTATTGAGACATTTTTCCACTGCTCAAAACAGTTTTGAACTCTTCGATGCCTTTTAGTGTTTCTGTCATTTTTTGTTTCACCTCTTCCACATCAGCAAAAGACTTCCCTTTGAGAACTTTTTCATCTGGGGAAACAAAAAATTTGCTGAGGGTGAGACCAAGTGAATGGGGGGGCATGAAGGTTATGTCATTTTGGGTTAAAAACTGCAGAACACTCAGTGTGGTGTGGGCAGCTGTGCTTGCAAATCACCCATTATGAAATGGGCAAACTCGTTGAAAGAATCTCAACAACAACAAAAAATCCCTGACGCTGAATGCAGCCTCTCAAAATGATGGTAGTGGGTACTCTGATGCCAATGGCTTCCTGGATCACTAGCCTATTGAGGGAAGCCTGTGCTACATGGGGCTCACCCTCAAAAAGATAATTCCGGTTTTTTTTGTCCCCCCCTCGTAAGCAATTGTCTAAAAACTTTGGGGAGTGGATAGCATTGATAGCAATCTCAGAGTTTGAAGGCCCCAAAATGAGGAGCTCTAATACCCAAGGGGGGAGAATTTAGATGTACCAGCTTAAGGAGGCAACAATAGATCCTTTCTATGCCTGTTTGTTCTATTCTGGGATTCAAGGAACTGGATAATGGCCAGCCAAACCGGTGCCAGCCAGTCTTCTCTTCTCAGTGTACTGACTCAAATGCTAATCTCTTCCAGAGACATCCTCACAGACACACCCAGGAATGGTTTTACCA
>NW_007057447.1:0-758 GCF_000164805.1 Carlito syrichta | reverse complement strand
CCCTCTGTATCTTTTTTAATTTTTGATAGCTTAAATGGTGTTTTATCTGAAATTAGGATCGCGACTCCTCCCTTCTTTTGTGTTCCATTCGCCTGAAAATATGTTCCCCATCCTCTTTACTTTGAGTCTGTGTATGTCCTTTCTAGTGAGATGGGTCTCTTGAAGGCAGTATATTGTTGACTGGTGATATTTTATTCATTTTGTCATTCTATGTCTTTTCAGTGGTGCGTTTAGTCCATTCACATTCAGACTAATTATTGAAATGTGAGAGTTCATCCCTATCATGGAGTTCTTATTGAGTTATTGTTCTTCCACTTGGTTTTTTCTTTTTCTTTTTTTTTTTTTGTCGTTCTTTTGCTTTTGGGGTTGGTTCGTGTATATTTTATTCTTTTCCCTGTACTCTTGTGAAGAACGTTGTTCTTTTTTCCTTTTCTTCTGTGTTTAGTACTTTCTTAAGTGTTTCATGTAGAGATGGTTTTGTGGCTGCATAAGTTCTTAGGGATTGGATATCTGGGAAAGATTTTAATTCTCCCTCACTGATGAAGCTTAGCTTGGCTGGGTAGGTTATTCTTGGTTGAAATTGTTTATCATTTAGGACTTTGAAGATAGGACTCCAAGCTCTCCTAGCCTGCAGGGTTTCTGCAGATAAATCTGCTGCTATTCTGATTGGTCTTCCATGGTAGGTGATCTGGCCTTTTTCTCTTGAAGCCTTTTGGATTTTTTCTTTTGTGCCTACTTTATTTAGACGAATTATTATG
>NW_007057446.1:0-922 GCF_000164805.1 Carlito syrichta | reverse complement strand
CTGTGGTATATACCATTGAGTGCCTTGTGGCCATCGAAAATCATTGTATTTTAGGCCAGGCGCGGTGGCTAATGCCTGTAATCCCAGCACTTTGGGAGGTGGAGGCTAGAGGATTACCTGAGCCCAAGGATTCCAGACAAACCCAAAGCAACTTGGTGAGACCTCTTCTCTACAATAAAAACAATTAGTTGGGTGTGGTGACGTGTGCCTGTGGTTCCAGCTACTTGGAAGGGTGAGGCAGAGGGATTGCCCAAGTCCAGCAAGTCGAGGCTGTGGTGGCCATGAGCATGCCACCGGACTCTTAACTAGGTGACAAGAGGAGACGTCAACTAAAAAGAAAAAAATACAAAATTTTTTTTTAAATGCTATATATATATATATATATATATATATATATATATATATATATATATATATAGCATTTAAAGAGTATGAGCCCATATATACAAAACTATAACTCTAGAAGTGAAGGAATGTCCAGTACGCAATTTCAATGATTTCTACCTTTGAGTACTTGTCTGATTTGATTATTTCTTGTGAAGCAAAAAAGCCATTTGCACAGAGAAAATGCTATTGGCTTAATTAGGCATGGGGATTACATGTGGATTTTATTTTTCCATGAAAATGAATCAATTACTGCAGTTACCACTGAGAACTGAGAATTCACCTGGAAGGAAGAAGCATCTTGCAAAGACCTATCCAAGGGCAGTCACAGAGAGGACCTTCTACTATATGAGGGAATGGACTTCATGTGCAATCTCGGGCAGGTCACTTAACAACAGTACTAGACACCTCAGGAATTCTCAGCTATAAAATTTAAACACTCCAAAACTCTGATTAGTTAAGTCCATCTTTTTCCACTAGATCCACAGCAATTTCTTCCCACTACTAGGTAATACTTGAAAATAATCCACTAAAAACT
>NW_007057445.1:0-787 GCF_000164805.1 Carlito syrichta | reverse complement strand
CAGGAAGAACGAAATCCCTCTCTCAAAGAGATATTTGCACATGTATGTTTATCGCCACATTGTTCGCAGTAGCAAAGGACATGGAGCCAACCATCCTGCCCATCTAAAGAGGACTGGATTCAAAAATAGGTGGTACGTAGGAACAATGCCATATTATGCAGTCACAACGAGAACAAACTCACGAAGTTCACGGAAACCTGGATGGAGTTAGAGTCTATACTACTGGGTGACCTTTCACGGAAGCAAAAACTGGGTATCACATGTACTCACTCATAAGTGGACCTTGCACAACCATCATAATAACGACAACAAAAAAGATTTTCAGAGTTGGGAGATGCAGGGGAGGGGGAGGGCCAGGACTTGCAGTAGTTGGATTCTGCCCGGGGTGCCGGGACGTTCGGGGACAGGCCTGAACAACAAGGGTTCCTGTAAAATGAATATTCATATATTTCACCTGAATTGTACCCTACCTCTTTCAAATTACAAATTAAGAAGCAAAAGTTTACACCAGAGCCCTGAATCCATAGCCAGTCATTAGAAAGAACTTCTTGTTGCTGTAGCCTTAACCACTTTTTTCCACACCGAAATAAAAACACAGACCCTTATTTTATTGAAACGTGCTTAGATAAAATATCCTGTTGCTGATTGTTAGTTAACTTATTTTTGAAATGTATCCCAGTTGACTGACTGGATATGTTTCATTGACGACAGCAACTGTATACTGCTACTTCAAATGCATTCTCCAGATGTGTGTCTTTTTCCCTGCGGAGGTATGTGGAGCTTTCTG
>NW_007057444.1:0-621 GCF_000164805.1 Carlito syrichta | reverse complement strand
AA
This sequence comes from Carlito syrichta, assembly GCF_000164805.1. Lineage (NCBI taxonomy): Eukaryota > Metazoa > Chordata > Mammalia > Primates > Tarsiidae > Carlito > Carlito syrichta. Next base: position 619 of record NW_007057444.1, on the reverse strand, counting down.
GCTAGCCTGATGACTAGCCATATGACTTAACTAACTTTTTACCTAGCTAACCAGCTGGATAGCCAACTGACTTAACCAGCTGACTTAACTAGCTAGCCATTTGTTTCTCTGGTGACTCAACTAGCTGACATAACTAGATAGACAGCTGGCTAGCTAGCTGGCTTAACTAGCTGGCAACACTAGCTAGACAGGTGCTTAGACAGTTGGCTAAAATAGCTAGCTACCTACGTATCCTGCTGGCTTGCCAGCTGACTTAACTACCTAGCAATATAGCTAACCAGCTGAATAGCTAACTGACATAACTAGGTGACTTAACTGGCTAACCACCTAGCTAGTCATCAGAATTAACAAGCTAGCAACCCAGCAAGGCAGCAGGCTAGCCAGCTGACTTAACTAGCTGATTTAACTAGCTAGCCAGCTGACTTAACTAGCTGACTTAACTAGCTAACTACCCAGCAAGCTAGCTGACATAACTAGCTGAATTAACTAGCTAGCTACATAGTAGCTGTCTTGCAAGCTAGCCCACTTAACGACCTGACTTAAATAGCTGTCTAGCCTACATAACTAGCTGACTTAACTTGCCATCTGACTTAACTAGGTTTTTAACCAGCTAGCGATC
>NW_007057443.1:0-673 GCF_000164805.1 Carlito syrichta | reverse complement strand
TGCTCCCCAATCTGGACTGGGAGGCGCTCCTCCACACTGTCAGGAAATCCTGGCCCAGGTACTTGGAGTGAGGCCCGATCTTTAAGACCAGCCCTTGCCTAACGTCGAAGCCATCTGGTCCATGAACGGCAGCAGCTTTATCCAGAACGGGCCAGGTATGCAGGGGCCGCCGTGACCACAGAAACGGAGACAGTTTGGGCGGTGCCGCTGAAAGCCGGGACTTCAGCACAATGAGCTGAATTAGTCGCGCTAATGAAGGCGCTGACTCTGGGGGCGGGGAAACGAGTAAACATCTACACCGACAGCAGGTACGCCTTCGCCACGGCACATGAACATGGGCCATCTACAGAGAAAGGGGGCTACTGACAGCAGAAGGGAAAATTATTAAAAATAAGGCTGAGATCCTTAACTTATTACTGCCCTCTGGTTACCTAAGGCAGTAGCCATCATTCATTGCCCAGGGCACCAGACTGCGGACACGCCGGTAGCCAGGGGCAATCGCTTGGCAGATTTAAAAGCAAAGGAGGCAGCTCTTTCCCTGAACCATGTCTTAGTGGCCTCACCGCCAGATCCAGGGTCACCAGTATTGCCAAAGAGCCCAGAATACACAGAGGAAGATTTGAACTGGATTAAACGACAACCAATGGTGCAGTGCTTGCATGGTTGGTGGAGG
>NW_007057442.1:0-762 GCF_000164805.1 Carlito syrichta | reverse complement strand
TACAGGAATTTGAAAATATAGAATAATGGAGAAACTTTGAAATAATGTAGGAAACTGCAAACTATGGGATCATAGTTGTTTATAAACCACTGGGTGTAAGTTAAACCACTGGGCAGGCATAGAAAAAGACCTATTAATTAGAAAACTTGTTGCTTATTTGGACATAATCTAACTTATAGTCATATACAATAGCTGTCCTTGTATAAAATTTGCCTGGAAAGAAGTGAGGAGTTTGCAGACTATGTGGCAGTACTTGGGACATAGTATCAATCAGTGACACTTTGCATTTTAATAATAATGATGATAACAAGAGTTGTTAGCTATTGATTTTAGTGTTTTACTATGTATCCAACTGTGTACATTACATGCATTATCATATTTAAACTTAAAAAACATTCAGGAATTGGTATGAATAGTACCTACATTTTTAAAATTAATAAAATCAACCTTTAGAATAAATGTATTTCCTAAAATTTCCTTAGCTAGAAAATGACAAAGTTATTATTTGAACAGACTTGTCTCATACTAAAATATACATTAAACCAACTTAATATTTATTAATAATAGATTAAAGACAATAGTCTTTTATTAGTGAAATAACATAGAAATACAATTGAGCACAATTACTTGGAAAAGATGCTTCAGAATGTGAAGCCCTAGTAAATTTTTGCCTTAGTGTGCCATCTAGAAGGTTATACAGCAGGTGCTCCAAGTCACCTCTAGAAGAAGAGCAAATCATGAAAGAGCAAAATTATAGCATCC
>NW_007057441.1:0-1475 GCF_000164805.1 Carlito syrichta | reverse complement strand
AGGATCCCATGAGTCCAAAAGTCCAAGCTGCAGTGAGCTGGGACCATGCCACTGCACTCCAGCTTGGGCAAGTGGACTGAATTTAGAGAGTGTGACACAAACAAACAAACAAACACGATTTAAAAAAGTATAAAATATCATTTTCTATATTTATTTTTTAACAACTGTAAAATTACAGGGAGTAATTGATATCTATCTATTAATATCTTAACCTGTAGTTAGGTGTACAAAATCTGTTAACCCAAACCAATGAAGAAAAATCTATTTGGAAATATTCTTTCCAATAAACTTAGTTAAACCTAATAAGCACATCAATTGATACATACAAATGAGATAGCAGTGTAATGTTCATGTTAAAATATTACTCATTAAATCATACGCATTGCATTCCATTCCTTCTAGTGTGTTCTTGCTTTGAAGATATGCTTAGTTGCTAAATTCAGGTTAAGATAGTCATTCCTTCTTTATCGAGGAGATAATTATCTGAAAACTTCAAAGTTTCCCATTCTTTTTTTTTTTTTTCACTGCAGGCCCATTATTTATGTTACGCATCCAAATTTCCCTGCATAGTGAATACAGCACATTTTACTTGGATAATGTTAATGCTTCAGGTTTAGAAGGCCAGGAACAAGCTCATTATATATATTTTCTTCTTTGCTAAACTTGTGAAAGATTGCCAGCCAAATTTAAAATGTTAATTTTTAAAATGTTAAAATGTTAATTTAATCAATTGTAGTTAGCAGAGTGCAATAACTAGACATTGAACCCCTGGATAAGAACCGATTACCTATAAAAGAGGCTTGAACTTGACAACAATTCGTGAAGAGGCACACAAGTCATGAAAAGACACTTTAAAAAAATTTACTGTGACTTTTAAAGGTTAATTATATCCAGTTTGTCTTAGTAAAAATTCAAAACTTTATTAGTCATAAGTATAACCAACTTAAAAAAATAAAATCCATTCTTATTTTCTTTCTCTATCATCATTTCTCAATAACGATCTTTAAAATTTGATCATTTGTTGTGCACACTAACACTTTTTTTTTTTTTTGAGTTGGAGTCTCACTCTGTCACCCAGACTGGAGTGCAATGGCCACTCCCAGCCACCGCAGCCTCGACCTGCTGGGCTCCAGTCATCCTTCCACCTCAGCCTTCCAAGTAGCCAGAATTACAGGCATGTGCTACCACGCCCGGCTGATTTTTTGATTTATTGTAGAGATGAGGTCTCGCTGCCCAGGCAGGTCTCGAACCGGCAATCCACTCACCTCAGCCTCCCAAAGGCGCGTAATTACAGACTGAGCCACTGAGCCCGACTACACTAATACTTTTTAAAAAATGAACTACCTGTTTTGGATTTAAATCTATACTTTTTTCAAAAATATGAAATTATTATGAAGCATTATGTTTCTTCTGAAAGGGAAATGGGGTTTTAATATCTGGATTATATTTATAAATTAAGAAGCAGCAGCAGGCTT
>NW_007057440.1:0-823 GCF_000164805.1 Carlito syrichta | reverse complement strand
CGCCTTTGGGAGGCTGAACTGAGTGGATTGCCTAAGCCCACCTGGGCAACTTGGCGAGACCTCATCTCTACAATAAATCAAAATGAGCCAGGCGTGGTAGCGCCCGCCTGTAGTTCCAGCTACTTGGAAGGCTGGGGCGGAAGGAATTACCAGAGCCCAGCGGGTCGAGGCTGTGGTGGCCGGGAGCGGCCACTGCACTCCAGTCCGGGCGACAGAGTGAGACTCCAGCTCAAAAAATAAAATAAAATAAAATGTGGTACATATAGCCAATGGAATATTATGAGCCATAAAAAAGGGACAAACATATGGACTTCGCAGCAACTTGGATGGATTTGGAGTCTATCATACTCAGTGATCTATCACAGAAACAAAGAACAGAGTACCACATGTTTTCGCGTATAAGCAGACCCTGAACATTTACCATGATACTATGAGAAAGCTACTGCCATGGTGGGGGAGGGGGTACACAACATCAATAAGTGTACCTGATCTCAAACCAGGCAAAGCGGGCACCAAAGGGAGGTCCAAACTTTTCCTGTACAAAGTCCACTTGTATACCTAATCCTGAATTGTACCCCACATCTTTAAAATTAAAAATAAATAAAAATATATAAAACAAAAACCTGTCCATATATATACATCTATGTACACACACATACATGTATATATACAGACATATGAGAAGAGAGAAGTAGAAAAATAAACAACAAATTATTAATAGCTATCATCCCATACTTATGGAATTAGAATTATGAGGACTTTTTTCTTTTGGTTTGTTTTTCTATTTTCCAAACTTATGCAATGATAGTGTCATTTTTGTTAC
>NW_007057439.1:0-431 GCF_000164805.1 Carlito syrichta | reverse complement strand
CATGTAGAAAAGAAAAAAACAAACAACCCCATTATAAAATGGGCAAAAGATATGAACAGACATTTCACAAAAGAAGACATCCAAGCAGCCAACAAACACATGAAGAAATGCTCAACCTCACTAATCATCAGGGAGATGCAAATCAAAACCACACTGAGATACCACCTAACTCCAGTCAGAATGGCAATTATTAACAACTCAAAATATAACAGCTGCTGGAGAGGGTGTGGTGAAAAGGGAACACTTCTACACTGTTGGTGGGAGTGTAAACTAGTGCAACCTCTGTGAAAGCAGTGTGGCAATTCCTAAAAGCTCTAAAAATCGATCTTCCATATGATCCCACAATCCCCCTACTGGGAATATACCCTGAAGAACTCAAATCACTCTATAAAAAAGATACCTGCACACGTATGTTTATCGCAGAGTTGTTC
>NW_007057438.1:0-1070 GCF_000164805.1 Carlito syrichta | reverse complement strand
TTGATATTTTTCCCATTTGAAATGTGACTCGCAAAACTTTATAAATATAAAGGGTGATCAGAGTTCAATAGCAGTGAGTCATTTCACAGAGAAGCTTGCTTGCCTCTGTACTTGCAAATGTCAGCCTCATGAGGGGCAGAAGAAGAGCAAATGAAAAGATTTGAATCAGCTGCAACAGGCACACTTATTCCCAGAGTAGAATTCTTTGAAGACAAGTGCCCGATCGCGACACTTGCTTCATTATAATAATAAGTTTGTGAGCGCCTGAGCCTGCGGGTTCGAGACCCGCCTAGGCAGAAGACCTCATCTCTACGATACATCCAAAAATCAGCCAGGTGTGGTAGTGCATGCCTGTAACTCCAACTACTTGGAAGGCTGAGGCGGAAGGGTTGCCAGAGCCCAGCAGTTAGAGGCTGCGGTGGCCGGGAGCGGCCGCTGCACTCCAGTCTGGGTGACAGAGTGAGACTCCAACTCAAAAAGAAAAGTGTTGGTGACCACAGATTCTTCGACTCTCATGTATTATACATTGACATGAGACCAAACAGATCCTCAGACAAGGTTTTACTGGGAATTTGTTCAAAGGAGAAAACACGGGAGGAAGATTTGAGAGCTGGCTCCCTGAAGGGGGCTGCCCAGCGCCTTTTATTATGGAAGGAGAGGGGTGAAGCATCAAGAAGGTGTGTGTCAGCAGGAATAAGCTTTAAATATGCAGACATAGAATAAATAAATTTCAAGTATAAAAAATGATGAATTAGCTTAACCTACTTTGGGTTTTTTGTGTTTTGTTTTGTAGATACAGAGTCTTGCTATATTGCCCGGGTTAGAGTGCATCGCAGACTTAAACAATCGGGCTCAAGCGGTCCTCTCACTTCAGCCTTCTGAGTTGCTGGGACTCAAGACACACACCACCATACTCCAGGGTTTTTTGTATTTTTCATAACGATGAAGTTTCCCGACAAACTTCCAAGCTCAACATATCCTCCTGCCACTGCATCCCAAAAGGCTGGGATCACAGTCATGAGCTTCTGTGTCTGACTGGTGTTTTTATTATTATAATGAAGCAAGTGTTG
>NW_007057437.1:0-712 GCF_000164805.1 Carlito syrichta | reverse complement strand
TGGAGGCACACCTGATTGACAGGGTCCTGGTGGGCCAAAGACCCCGGGCTGCAGGGCGAGCCCGGGAAGCAAGGCCCTTTCTGTCTTCCACCTTTGCAGTTTGGTACCACCAAAGAATTCTGTGCGGTCATGGAAGAAGAAAATGGCATGTTTATGCGAAGTACTCACAGCTAACCTGAGAATGTCATAGTTCATTTTTCCATTTTCCCACTATGCCACTTGGCCTTTTCTAACATATGCAAGGGTTAAACTCTGAAGCACATCAAGAATGCTTTCTTTCACTTAGTTATAAGTTACTAGATATTGCTTGAGTAAAAAATAAGTATATTCACTCTTTATTTGATTTAGGATTATGCAGTTTAGTGTTTAGACAAGGTTTTTTAGAAGCATAGTTTATAGTAAGTTCATTATGAATTCATTATAAGTTCTAATACTTATCTAGAAGTTATGTAGGTGATTTATAACACTGTTTTCACTAACAGGATAAAGATTAATCATTAAGGTTTTTACTTAATTCAGTAGTTAAAACTCTAAGTTAACACTTATAGAGTGGGTATTCACTGAACTCATAATATACTAATCAGACACTTTTATGATAAATTAGCTAAAGACAGAAAGTAACCTTGGGGGCCTGGAAAACACTACTAAAAGCTTCTTTTGAGTTCTTTTTAGAAATAAACACCACAGGATAAGAGAAAAGTAATGAAGACAG
>NW_007057436.1:0-530 GCF_000164805.1 Carlito syrichta | reverse complement strand
AAAAACCCTAATTTCAGCAGAAGAATCCAGATCACCAAAATAAAAGCCCAAATCCAGGACATAGAAGACAAAAAGATAATACAAAAAATCAATGAAACAAAAAGCTGGTTCTTCGAAAGGGTACACAAGATTGATGGTCCCCTAGCTAGACTGACCAAGAAAAAACGAGAAAAAAACCAAATATGCATAATCAGAAACACAAAAGATGAAGTCACATCTGACCCTGAAGAAATACAAAAGATCATTAGAGACTACTACGTACACTTGTATGGAAACAAACTTGAAAACCAGAAGGAAATGGAAGACTTTCTGACATCACACAACCTACCTAGGTTGGAACAAGAAGAAATTGAGACCCTAAATAAACCAATAACAATCAAGGAAATCGACCACGTAATAAGAAAACTTCCTACAAAAAAAAGCCCTGGTCCAGGTGGCTTTCCAGCGGAATTCTATAAGACATTTAAGGAGGAGCTGATACCAATCCTACTGAAGGTATTCCAGGCGATTGAAAAAGATGGAACTCTCCC
>NW_007057435.1:0-732 GCF_000164805.1 Carlito syrichta | reverse complement strand
CAAGTCAGAGCACTTTCTTGCCCTGCCTTTAAGATGGTGGTGTAGTGCCTCTCTTGTCCTCTCCAGTAGGACTCTGCCTTTAAGCTCCCTCTGCAACCTCTGCTGCCAGGTACTAAAATGATGAGGCAGAGCCTGGGGTTGGTAGTCTCTCCCCACCACTTCTTCACAGGAAAACTTTTGTCCATTTAAAAAACGGCTCTCAGTTTCTGTGACCTGGGAAGAGCCAGGGACCAAGCAGAGAAGGTGCAGCACCAGCTTTTGCACCAGTGGGGCCCTGGCACGAGCCCCCACTTATTCAGTCTCTCCCAGTCTTTCTTCCCAGGAAGGGTTTTGTTGATTTTAAAAAAATAGTGTTCAGTTTCTGCATCCCAGAAATCACTAGGGTCTGAGCTGAGCAGGTGCAACATCCCCACTGTACCAGGAGAGCCCTGGCCACTAGCTCCCCAGTCCTGAGTCAGCCACTCATATGCCCACTCACTCACTAGCATGTACACAGAATTTTCCATACACTCACTCACATTGGGACTCATGTAGCAGTCGGCCACCATCTTCCCTGACTTGAGAATATAGGTTTTAATAGAGGAAAGAAGTGCCAGAATTTAGCCCTTTGGGGTTGTAATTGAGAGATCAGGAAGATGGGAGTTAGCAAAGGAACCCAGAAAGCAGCAGCTAATAAAGTAAGTCGAAATAACTATATGCAAACATTCTAACTAGAAAAGGAGTACTGATGCA
>NW_007057434.1:0-793 GCF_000164805.1 Carlito syrichta | reverse complement strand
GTTAGCGGTGTTCGTTCCGGTTCAGAGTCCTCTGTTAGAGCCAGCAGGAGCCTTTCCTGGTTTCTTGTGCCAAGTGGAAAAAGGGGGAAGGCGTCCTAGTGGCCTCAGGGTCCTCGGCCCTCCCTGATCCCTAATGCTCAGTGAGCCTCCGTGGCTGGCTCCCAACAAGACATCATCCATCCTGCTTCTTGGTGACAGGACTCGCCAGGCTTTGTTTCTGTGAACTGCCTCCCCTCCTGCCCCTGGCATGCCTCACGATGTGAGGTGAGGCTGAATGGGCTCACAGAGAGACAGAAAGAGAGAGAGACTTTTCCATCTGATCCTCTTGTCTTTCTTCTTGCCAAATCTGTAACATGAAGCCATCAGTCACCTTATGGATGGCACACTGCACAGTGATCTCTCCAGGACTTTCTGGAAAGAGTAGCTATCTTATAGTAAACTGGAAACTGGGACACCATATCATCAGGGATGTGAGACAGAACTGCTATTTGTGTCCTGGGGACAACATTATAAATATTTTGTGGCTTAGATTCACCCAGAGGCTCATGGCCTCCGGCAGCTGTCCATGCCTCTCTTTTGCAGGGAATCTGTGTTGCTGGAGGATGGCACTTCTCCAGAGCAAGAGTCTTAGACAGAGTGACCTCACCAACTCCCTTGTGTCACAAGTGGGAATTTGCAGTCCCAGGAGGTGGGGGGCTTGCTCAAGGACAGAGCCACATAAAGATAGGTCTGCTCAGGTGAAGCCAGGTGAAGGCAGGTGTGCACAGGTGAAGGCAGGTGTGCACAGAGGATG